>NC_090812.1:67879686-67945686 GCF_000390325.3 Nicotiana tomentosiformis
GCCTTGATTATTTTGAGGTCTCCATTGTTGTTGGCTAGGGCCTTAGTAGTTGTTTCTTTGCCCTTGAAAGTTGTTCACATATTGGACCTCCTCTTCTTGGTCATTTTAAGATTCATCTTTATCTAATCCACTATCATCTTGCACAAAATTGGCAACTCTTTGTTGCACTTGTGGACTTCTTGTTCTTCGCTTGTTCACCATCATACTTACTCCCTCCATTGCATTGACTTGCCTCGGGTTTTGCACTTATTGAAGTTGAGCCTTTGCCAATTAGTTCATGGTGGTAGTCAACTCGGCTATGGCTTGTCCATGATCATGTAACTCTTTGTGAAGGTGAATCACGTTGGGATCACCTTGTGGAACATTAGCCCGAGATTGCCATGCCGATGAAGTATCCGCCATCTCATCCAAGATATCACACGCCTCCGCATAAGGCGTAGTCATGAAGTTCCCACCGGCAAGTTGATTTACTACACATTGGTTGGTTGTATTGATCCCTCGATAGAAAATTTGTTGAATCATGTTCTCCGTCATATCATTATTGGGGCATTCTTTCACTATTGTTCTATACCTTTCCCATATCTCGTGTAGTGGTTCATTGGGCTCTTGCTTGAATGCTAGAATTTCATCCTGAAGAATAGCCATGTGCTCGGGCGAGAAGTACTTAGAAATAAATTTCTCTGCTAATTCATCCCAAGTATGAATGGAATGATTTGGAAAACGTTCCAACCAATCTAAAGCTTTCCCCCATTGAGAGAAGGGAAAAAGCCTTAGCCTTAAAGCATCCTCGGAGATATTTGTTTGTTTACTCCCCCAACACGTATCTACGAACCCTTCAAGTGTTTATATGCATTTTGACCCGGTGCACCGGTGAAGAACCCTCATTTCTCGAGCAAAGTGAGCATCACGTTGGTTATTGGGAAGTTGCCCGCCCTAATACGGGGAGGGACTATAGCACTTGCATACCCTCATTCGGCAATACCCGGTGTGGAGCCACTCGTGGTGGAGGTGGGGGTGGAGCGGGCATATTGTCTTGAGGCGCTCGGCCTCGTCTATTGGCTTGAGGTTCAATAGGGACCTCATCCATTTGATCATCCTCAACATCCACATCCCCCAAAGGTAAGTTTTCGAGCTCATTATTTGTCATGATTGCACTTACAATTTCTCAACATGTTAATAACAAGGAAGGAAAAGAATATATTCCCAAAAATACACCTATATATATAGCTAACACCGTTTTAGCTCCCCGACAACGGCGCCAAAAATTGGTCTCGTCCAATTTCACACCTCAATTCAAGGTTATAAAAACGGTCAATGCAATAATAATACCCAAAAAGAATCGGGGTCGAATTACGCAGGGAGCTATAGATGGGAGTTAGTAGTATATATCGTAGCGTGAGAGTTTGAATATTTAAGTTTACTCTTTCACAGAATGGGGTTGTTTTAAAGTCTAATTTAAAACTACAATTTCAAGTTAGGAAATAAAACTAAGAGATTGTTTTTGTTGTTTTTCAAATGTTGTAAAAAGCTAAGGCTATGACCTTTACCTAGGTGTTTGCCTAATGTGATATAAACCTTAATGCTTGTTTTATTGATCGGGGAGTATTATAACTATCAACATTCAATTACCCACTCAATACCTCTCGGTCAGAGAGTGATTTTACCCAATTTGGCTTTCTCAAGTCCAAATGGGTATTGAACAAAACGGTTGATAAAAGCTCAAGTCGGGTTATTACTATCTCTAGGTTGAACCCTTTAATTGGGATTATCAATCTCTCGATTGACCTAATTTCTTGTTAGCCAAGTTTTTCTAGACTAAGTCTCTCTTTATCAAGTAGAGACCAAGTCAAATAGGTATGAACTAATGTTTACAACTATAAATTCCACAAATAAAAGCATGAACAAGGCTAAATAATAAACACACAACCATAAACAAGCATTAAATCAAACACCTATTAAGTTTACACACTAGGGTTGGGTCACAACCCTAGTAAAAATCTAGAACTCATGCTTGAAATGGAACAAATAGAAGAAGAAATGATAATTAAACTCATATTGCAAGATCAAAATGATAAAATCTAAGTTAAAATAGCTCAAAATATGAAAAACTACTAAAAAGAGTAAAAGGAAACGTCTATTGTAGCAGCTGATGTCAAAAGTTGACCTAAAAATATAAAACTTGTCTATTTATACATGACTGGAAATTTCGAACAAAAATGCCCTTGGGGAGGTTCTGCGGCCGCACAATTCCATGTGCGGTCCGCACTTTTCTTCAATTTGTGAGGATTGGAAGTCTGCAGCCTCATAATTCTAATCTGCGGCCGCAATGCACTCTTTCTACGGTCCGCACTTTTATATGTGCGGTCGCACCTTGCTCTTCTGTGGTCCGCACTTTTACATGTGCGGTCGCACCTTGCTCTTATGTGGTCTGCACTTTTACATATGCGGCCGCATAGCTCATCTTTTGTGGCCGCACAATTATTGTGCGGTCCAAACTTCTTGGGGATTTGGAATGCACCTTCTCTGAACTTTGCTCTGGCTTAGCTTTTGCGGCCGCACAATTCATGTGCGGACCGCACTTTGCACCAAACTCTGATGGCTTTTCCTTCATAACCTGCAGCCGCAGATGATAGTCTACAGTCCGCACTTTTGAGCCTTTGTGCCTTTTATGTCCTTGAGTTCAGATTACTCCTTTTTAAGTTGGATTTTATCTCGAAAGTTCATCTTCCAATATTCCTAAAATTAAGCACATTTTATTAGTTTTTGGGAACAAAATTAAATATTTTTGGACTAAAACAAAAGCTAAAAGGCGCTAATAAATAGTCAAAATCCCCACTTATCAGAGTGTAGTAGTCAGAATTTGCAATATGCTAGCTAGAAATTTTCAATAAACTTTCCGACTACTATAGTTGGAAAAATCATTATATTTTGGGTAGAATGTACCATTTTTTCGATTACATTAGTCGGAAAATTGGATTTTATTTGCAGAATTATGTCATTTTATTAGCTACACCATCTGCCAAATAACCAATACAATAAATAACCTAATAATCCAACCAATTCAAACAAATCATTTTCAATCAATTAAACCGAAGAAAATTCAAATTACTAAAGCATTCAACAAACAAACATTCAAACCCCATTAAATAATATCAAACAAAAGCATTAATCAAAGTCTAAATACTCAAAAATATTCAAATCAAGTCTGGTAGCTAATAGACTTTGACACTAATATAATAAAGTCTAAATATACCACAACGTCCAAACCTACCATAAAGTCTAAACATCCAAGAATAACAAACAACCATAGCACACTACTCATCATCAGCACCATCCCATATTTCTTAAAATATTAACCACACATCTTCTCTTATTCAATCAGGCTTCTTTTTCTTTTCTCGAGATTCAGACAACAAATCTGAAATCTTCTTCTTTTTTGCTTTTTTTTCAAAAATGTTGTTTATTTCATTGTCATAAAATTGCTGCCACACACCCTTCGTCTGCAAAATAACTAAATAAAGTAGAGTGAAATTGGGTATTTGATAAATAAATTAAAAATAAGTTTATATGTACCCTAAACTTATTCCACACTGCATCTATAATACATATGGAGTTTCTTTCCATCTACCCCAAGCATATGGTTATAGAGTCTCTTAAGCCACTTTACATTGGTGCGTGGGACAGATGGAAAGAAATTACATATCATGTCAGAGATGTAACATGGAATAAGTTTAGGGTACATATAAATTTTATTTTTAAATTATTTATCAAATACCCAATTTTACTACTTTATTTAATTAATTTGCAGACGAAGTGTGTGTGGTAGCAATGTTATGACAATAAAATAAAAGATATTTTCGAGAAGAAAGCAAAAAAAAAAGATTTCAGATTCATTGTATGAAGCTCGAGAGAAGAAGAAGAAGAAGAAGAAGTCTAATTGGATAAGAGAAGATGTGTGGCTAAATTATTTAAAAATATGGGATGGTACTGAATTTAAGAAGAAGAATGAACGAGCAAAGGCAGCCCGAGCCTCTCAAAAGGGTGGCTCGTTGCACACCGGGGGATCTATGAGTTTTTCTGCGCATCGATGGAGATTGGTAATTTCACCTTTATTTTTTTGATTTTATTTAAACACAATTGAACTTTTATCTAAATTCTATATCCTATTAATTTTGCAGAAAAAGCTAAAAGGGGGACCAGTGTCTCATGTTGAGGTCTCTGCAGAGATATATAAGAAAAGAAGAAGGGCGGTTCAAGAGAAGGACAGGTCAAGCAACGTGCATAGGAAACAAATGTAAGATCATAACTTTAAGAATATTTCTATTTTACTTTGATATTAATCTATTTATATAATCCTTATTATTCTTATTTCAGGATGGATTTCATAGAAGCTTGGATGAATGGCATCAGACGCAGCACGCTTCTGAGAATGGTACCCCAATTCAACTGTCACCTGATGATATAATTTCAATATGGACAGATGTGGCAGGTGGTGTATCGAAAGGTAGAGTTTACAGTTTACATGCTTTGAGTACAACCTTCCTCTTGTCGTCCCTCGCCATTGTTATCGGATGCTTCTACTGTGCAAAAATAGGAAGAAATGGAACTGATGCGAAAGCAGACTGAATTGTTGTCGAAACGGTGTGAAATAGTCGAAGCTCACTTTGATAAAGTGGATACGTTCATGAAAAAGCACATGCCCCAATCTTATGATGATGAAGCGACATAATCTGATGAAGAGTAGTGTGTTATGGTTGTTTGTTATTCTTGTATGTTTAGACTTTATGGTAAGTTCAGACGTTGTGGTATGTTTAGACTTTATTATATTAGTGTCGATATCTATTAGCTACTTAGACTTGATTTCAATAGGTTTGAGTATTTAGACTTTGATTAATGTTTTAGCTTGATATTATTTAATGGGATTTGAATATTTGTTTGTTGAATGCTTTAGTAATTTGAATTTTCTTCGATTTGATTGGTTGGAGTTAATTGGTTGGAAATGATTTTTTGGAATTTGTTGGATTACTAGGTTGTTTATTGTATTGTTATTTGGCAGGTGGTGTAGCTAATAAAATGGCAGAATTCTACCCCAAAGATACCCAATTTTCCGACTACTCTAATCGGAAAGTAATTGAAAAAATAATACATTCTACCCAGAAATAATAATTTTTACGACAACAGTCAAAAACTTTATTGAAAATTTTCAGCAAATTGCAAATTCTGACTACTGTTATCGAAAAATATAATAAAAAATTATTTTCACGCCTCTATGTTCCAAGTACAACAGTCAAAATATTTAATCAATAATATTTTTATATATAACATTCCGACTACAGTGGTAGGAAATAATTTTTAAAATAAATAATTATTTAATTAATATTCCAAGTACTTCAGTCGGAAAATACCTACCTTTTCGGATCTTTGGCAAAATAAATTTTCTGACTACAGTAGTCGGAAATGTTTTTCCGACGTGCCATTTTCCGAATACTTAAAAACAGTCGAAAAATAGTCGGAATAGATACTTTCCGACTATTTTGGTAGGTTGGGCCAAGATGAGCTAAATTCAATAAATGGGCGGGTCAACAACCAGCCCAACTTTGGACGGGTCATTTGGACTCGGGCCAAATTTGATAGGCCTAGTTTTGATTGAGACGATGGAAGTCGGAAACGTATAACGGATCGCCAAACATGAGCCAATACAGCTTGAAGAGATGAAGTTTTGGTGGTGTTCATTTTAAGATTGGCCTTTGCTTTTAGCTTGGCCACATTGTCTTAGGTAAAATGAAACACCCTTTCTTGTAGCATAGGTGGTATTTACCCGAAAAATGGATAGAGTTAAATTTGTACGTAGTTCTAAGGATATGTGATATAGATTGATACAAATCGTAGGGATAAATAGAAATATCAAATATTGATTGCAAAGAATGCAAAATAAACAAGGTTGGAGAGAAGATGATTTTTAGGACTAAGCACAATGAATCAATTAATAAAGCTTAAAAGAATAATCCTTGAATATACGAGAATATGGTGCTTGAATTACAATGTAAGCAAAAAATTGTCCTCTACAGAAATGTAGCCATCCTCTTTATAGCGGAGGATCCTACTTTAGATAGAATTAAAAATACATAGTGGAGAACCCATGGTAAATCAGTTTTTCCCTACTTCCCGCCGAGATTCTCTCCCTTAGTGTGTTTGCAACGACTTCTGTCTGTAAACTCGAGCTCGATCGGCCTCGATGCTGGTCGGTATTGCTTCTAGAGCTCGATATGGACTCGGGATCAGGTGATGACTCGGTCCTGGTTGGCCTCTGCCCCTTAAGCTCGAAATCATCTCATCATAGTTCGATTCGGACCCGAGTTCGAAAATGAGTTCGAACTCGGTGTTTGATCTATACCTGAAATCTGAAGCTTGTTTGTACAATCTTCGGAACCCATCTCGATATTATGAAGCCTTTCTTCGATCCATTATGTTTCGACCTCGATTAATCGTATGAAGGCCGAAATCTATTTTGACCGTATACAGATAGTCCCCTCGTTTCTCGGGATGGATATGGTGAGAAACGATATGATTTCTCAATGGCTCGATTGGATTATAAGCTGACGTTCACATTGGGCTCGATCATGACACACGTGATAGCTATCCCATCGATTTAGTTTTTAAGGCATTTAATGCATGTCAGACGGTGGTCGTCCATCGCTGATATTGAACCGCCATTGCTTTAATCTATAAATAGCCCTTCCTTTTACCATTTACCACTTTTACATCTTCAATGTTCCAAATTTTCCAAGCTTTTTTTCGTACCTTCTAAGTTTATTCGCCAATCTGTGATTCCTCTTTGCAAAAGCCCTTCTTCAAAATTACCAAATCTTTGTTACTTTCTTCTATTCTCGACCTTTAATCTCGAAAATGGTGAAAACATCACAAACTATTCCTCAGAAAGAGAAAGCTTCATCTTCACAGTTTGCCGCCGACAAAACACCGGTAGAGCCATGGCCTGAGGAGTGCGTTACTGGGGCGTGTGTTCTTACCTCTGATTTTAAGGTCGATAAAGGCTCATCGATTCCCGACCGATGCGAGCCAGTATCGAGGTACATGTGTTCAATAACCGAGAGGCACCTCAAACAGCTACAGAAAGATTGCAATTGGGAGAACAAAGAAATAATAATCCCTTCTTGTGACGAAGATATCACCACTTACGTGAAAAGGTTTTTAAGTGTGTATACTTACTCTTTCACGTTAGGTCCCCTCAATTATGTTATTATTGACTTCTGCCGACAATACCAAATAACCCTAGGCCAGGTCCATCCTTCTTTTTGGCGGATCGTTATTTTGATTCGATACTTTGTGAACAAAATTAAGGGGATGCCGTTCACCCTCGACCATCTCATCCGATTGTACCGTCCTCGCCTTTTTCGAGGAGGGTTAATAAAACTTTAGTGTCGGGCTACCAAAGCTCTATTCTCGAGCATAGACAAGGATAGGGATCGAGGCTGGATAGGCAGGTTCGTTCGAGTAAGGACTTTGAACCTGATTCCGACTGAAAAGATGCCTTTTCCCGAGGAATGGAATATGAAACGTAAGTGTAATTCTGTTGTTACTTCCTTCTATTTTGCCCTTTTATTTCTTTTCTCACCGATATTCCTCTTTTTGTGATGCAGCGGTTCCCTGGATGCCCGAAGCAGTTCCCGATCTCAAGAACTGGATACGAGCTCTGGCTTCGACCTCCACATATGCCGAGCGCTCATGGCGTGATTTGTCAAAGAGCCGACGGGTGGCCAAAAATCATGGTAAGCCCCTTTCTCGTACCTTTTGGTAGTTTGAACGAGATGCCTTCCATATACTTTAATGAAATTTTCCATATGTAGGTGTGGGCAAAGATGCGGTTTTGAGGCCCTCGTCCATCGAGGAAGAGGCTTCAGCCTCTGTCCCAAAGCCGGTGAAAGATAATAAGAGGAAAAGAGCCTCTGCTCCTGAAGATCCAAAACCGAAGAAGAGGACGACTCGTAAGCCGAACAAGAATATCATTCCTTTGACCGTAGAATCAGTTCTGCGTCTAAGGGATGAAGACGAAGAAGAAGAAGAAGAAGAAGAAGAAAACAATGGGTTCGCGCTAGCAGCCCGAACGAAGAAGACTACTGACGTTCCACAGGCAGCTGGATTGATGGTAGTTCATAAGGCTCCGCCTCGAACTGAGGATATATCGGAGAAAGATTCGGGCGGAGTCCCCGAGTTGTTGGAGATCGAAGATGCTTCCCATCGAAGCCAACAGATAGGGGATATGTCTGAAGGGGTTCTCCTCGAATCTCTTCACTTAGGGCAGTAGCAACCGAAGACTCGCCCACCTTCCCTGCTTTTTCCGCAGGGGCGATTCGGGAGGCCCAAGCTTTGGGGGCCCTCGAATTAGACAGGCCTCATGATGGAGAGGATCCTTTTCGTGGTCTATTTACCGGTGTTGAGGATACAACCGGTACAAGTGACACATCGAATCTTTTTTACAGAGTGTAGCAGGCTTTGAATCAGGTAAGCCTTAAATTATTTTGTTGGCATTACCTTTATGTTTGCTTTTCTTTTCTAACTTCATTTCTTCTTTCTTTGTAGACCGCGGAAGTTTATCGAGAAGCATGTTCTCGGTCCCAAACCGAGCTGCGTCGATATGAGGCCGATCTTCAACGGGTTACGGAGGAGAGGAACTACCTTAAACTCCTCTTAGGGCAAAGGGCAGAGGAAATAAAAGACCTCCAAGCTGAGTTGGCCAAGGCTCACCAAGATCAGACCGATCTGTCCGAGTAGGTAATGATACTTTTAAAATCCTATGGGCTCGATACCAGAACGATTGCTAATTTTTCGGTCTCACAGCTGCAGCAGAAAATTGAGATGATCGGAAAACTCCGTGAGGAGGTCGATGTGATAAAAGCGGAGTCTTTGAAGTGGAAAGAAGGTATGGACCGCTTTGCTGCAGAGAAAGAAGCTGCTCGAGCCCAATTATCATCGGCCGAAAACCAACTTCAAAGTATAAAGGAGAAAGGCTCGGTTCAAGCAAGAAGAATAAAAGAGCTCGAGGCTCGGTTGGCCTCTGAACTTGCCAAGGCTGAATCTGACGCTGGAAAGGAAAATACCGATGTGGATGCACTCGTAGCCGTCTATCGGGCTGACGCTGAAGCTGCCCAGGTCCAAGCAAGAGAGGCAGCCGAGACCGTCGATACTAGAGCACATTGGGTCGCTGAACTTGCTAAGTGCCGATCTCGGAGGGAGACCCTCGAGGAGATCCATGCTCGAGGTTTCGACCTCGCTGAAGAGATAAAAAGGGCCAAAGAACTCGAAGTTGATACTGAATCCTTGGCTTCCGATGACAACGATGATGATAATGATGATAATGATGGGAGTAAGAGCGGGTCCGAGAATGGGGAGGAGCCCGGCGGAGAAGAGACCGCTCCCGAAGATAGCCAAGAAACTTAGCCCTTAGTTTATATGTTGCAATAAATCATGTAAACAATCTTGTATATATATATAAATATTTTTTTATTTTACCGACTTGCTTCTGTTTTGTTTCCTGCCTTGTGAAGATTTTATTTATGACTTATGAATGTTTTCATAAGGATTTAGGCAATTTGATCGAATTTGGACTTCATAGCCTTTATAACCGAGTGAGCGTTTACTCAAGCTTGAAATAAGGTAGCCCATAGGCTTAGTAGTCGAGTTGAGTGATTGTTTGAACTTGAAGTATGATGTAGCCCTTAGGCTTATTAGTTGAGTGAGTTATTCGAACTCGAAGTAATATAGCCCGTAGGCGTAATAGTCGAGTGAATGCTTGCTCGAACTCAAAATAAAAATAGCTCATAGGCTTAGTAGTCGAGTGAATGATTCGAACTTGAAGTAATGTAGCATGTAGGCATAATGATCGAGTGAGGGCTTGCTCGAACTCAGAATAAGAGTAGCCCGTAGGCTTATTAGTCGAGTGAATGTTTCGAACTCGACGTAATGTAGCCCGTAGGCATAATGGTCGAGTGAGTGCTTGCTCGAACTCGGAATAAGAATATCCCGTAGGCTTATTAGTCGAGTGAATGTTTCGAACTCAAAGTAATGTAGCCCGTAGGCGTAATGGTCGAGTGAGGTCTTGCTCGAACTCGAAATAAGAGTAGCCCGTAGGCTTATTAGTCGGGTGAATGTTTTGAACTCGAAGTAATGTAGCCCGTAGGTGTAATGGTCGAGTGAGTGCTCGCTCGAATTCGGAATAAGAATAGCTTGTAGGCTTATTAGTCGAGTGAACGTTTCGAACTCGAAGTAATGTAGCCCGTAGGCGTAATGGTCGAGTGAGTGCTTGCTCGAACTCGGAATAAGAATAGCCCGTAGGCTTATTAGTCGAGTGAATGTTTCGAACTCGAAGTAATGTAGCCCGTAGGCATAATGGTCGAGTGAGTGCTTGATCGAACTCGGAATAAGAGTAGCCCGTAGGCTTTATTAGTTGAATGAATGTTTCAAACTTGAAGTAATGTAGCCCGTAGGCGTAATAGTCGAGTGAGTGCTTGCTCGAACTCAATCCTGTTTGCATAATAAATCTCGAAATAGAGGAATTTTTCTTGGATATAAGATATCGGTAAAGAAGAGAAATTTCTTTGCAAGTCATTATACATGTGTTCATGTTTTGCGTTAGGGCTCGGGCCACTACATGAGCATGGTTCGTTTTGACCATTTGGCTCTTACAACTTTTCCTATTGGAACCCTATTGTTCTGAAATAACTTTCTTGCATCAGAACATGATATATTTAAGGGCTAATGCCCCCCATTATTCGAGGTCGATTGTAAAGAGGCCTCGGATACTGTCGAATTATTTCTACGTATAGCACAATCATTGGTTGCCTCATTAAAAACCTTGCCGAAAAACCCATTTGGGATAAAAGCGGTCTAAGGGAAAAAGAGTGCAACGCGTGCTTTCAGACCTAGGGCTTCGTATTGAAGGATCCATCCTTGCTCCTAATCGGACTCCTGCAGGGTTTAGTTTCGAAATGTAAACGAATATGGGAGGGTCTTACCTTAGCAGTAGTATCGGTTTAGGTGTGATACATTCCAATTGCTTGATAGTTGTTTACCGTTTATAATACCGAGCTTATATGATCCTTTTCTGACATTTTCGACAACCTGATACGGTCCTTCCCAATTCGGTCCTAGTTTTTCTTCGTTTGGATTTCGGGTACTGAGGGTGATTTTTCTTAGCACTAAGTCCCTGAGTTTAAAATGGCGAAACTTGGTTCTTCGATTATAGTATCTTTCGATTCGTTGCTTTTGGGCGGCCAATTGGACGAGAGCAGCATCTCGTTTTTCATCTGATAATTCGAGGCTATGTTCATAGCCTCATTATTTGACTCTTCTGTTGTATATCGAAACCTGGCACTGGGTTCCCCGACTTCGACTGGAATCAAGGCTTCAGAGCCATATACTAAGGAGAACGGGGTTGCCCCCGTACTAGATTTTGATGTTATTCGATATGCCCAAAGGACTTCGGGTAGGATTTCTCTCCATTTTCCTTTAGCGTCGTTCAGCCTCTTCCTTCGGTTTTGAATGATAGTTTTGTTCGTTGATTCGGCTTGTCTGTTCCTACTGGGGTGATACAGTGTTGATAATATCCTTTTTATTTTCTGGTCTTCGAAGAATTTCGTCACTTTGCTGCCGACAAACTGTTTCCCATTGTCACACACTATTTCGGTGGGTATCCCGAATCGACATACGATATGATCCCAGATAAAGTCTATAACCTCTTTCTCTCTTACTTTCACGAACACCTGTGCTTCAACCTATTTATAGAAATAGTCAGTCATAAATAAAATGAACTTAGCTTTACCTGGGGCCAATGGCAGAGGGCAGACGATATCCATTCCCCATTTCATGAATGGCCATGGGGATAGGACTGAGTGAAGTTGCTCTCCGGGCTGATGGATCATTGGTGCAAACCTTTGACATTTGTCACATTTTCGAACAAACTCCTTTGCATCTTTGCCCATATCGATCCAATAATACCCTGCCATGATTATGTTTCGGACTAATGAATCGGCACTGGAGTGATTTTCACAAGTGCCCTCGTGCACCTCACGTACGATGTAATCGGTGTCTCCTGGACCTAAGCATACTGCCAAATGGTCCATTGAATGTCCTTTGGTATAGCGTTCCATCTGCAGTTAATGTGAATCGAGCAGCTTTGGTTCGTAGGGCCCTCGAAATTTTAGGGTCCGATGGGAGCTTTCCATTCTTTAAGTATTCAATATACTTATTCCTCCAATCCCAGGTTAAGCTCATAAAATTTATCTCGGCATGACCTTCTTCGATCACGGATCTCGAGAGTTGAACGACAGTCCCCGATCTTATCTCGCCTTCCTCGACCGATGATCCCAAATTTGCAAGTGCATCAGCCTCACTGTTTTGCTCTGGTGGAACATGCTGTAAAGTCCATTCTTTGAAATGGAGCAAAGTAACCTGCAGTTTGTCCAAATACCTTTGCATTCTATCTTCACGAACTTCGAAGGTTTTGTTTACTTGATTTACTACCAGCAAAGAGTCACACTTGTCTTCAATGACTTCTGCTCCCAAGCTTTTAGCTAGCTCGAGACCTGCAATCATGGCCTCAGACTCGGCCTCCTTGTTAGTCAACCTGTTAGTTTTGATAGATTGCCTAATAGTGTTACCCGTGGGTAGCTTTAAAATGATGCCTAGCCCAAACCCCTTCAAGTTCGAAGCCCCATCTGTAAAAAAGGTCCATACCCCCGATGACGTACCCGATTTCAATAAGAGTTCTTTTTCGACTTCGGGTACGATGGTCGACGTGAAATCGGCCACGAAGTCTGCTAAATTTTGAGACTTGATGGCCGTACGGGGTTGATATTCGATATCGTACCCACTAAGTTCGACGGCCTATTTGGCCAATCGGCCTGATAGTTCGGGCTTGTGTAAAATATTACGAAGAGGGTAAGTGGTTAATACGCATATGGGGTGACATTGAAAGTATGGTCTTAACTTTCTAGAGGCGCTTATAAGTGCAAGTGCCAATTTTTCTAGGTGCGGATATCTAGTTTCTGCTTCTCCTAAGGTTCGACTCACATAATAAACAGGAAATTGCGTACCTTGCTCTTCTCGAACTAGGACACCGCTTACCGCTATTTCCGATACTGCCAAGTACAAGAAAAGTTTTTCGTCTGTTTTTGGAGTTTGAAGCAGTAGTGGGCTCGATAGATACCGTTTTAATTCCTCTAATACCTGTTGGCATTCCGGGGTCCAAGCGAAATCGTTCTTCTTTTTGAGTAGAGAGAAAAATTTATGACTTCGATCTGACGACCTCGAAATGAATTGGCCTAAGGCTGCAATCCGTCCCATTAGCCTCTGTACGGATTTCACACTGTCCACGATGGTGATGTCTTCGATGGCCTTGATTTTATCGGGGTTAATCTCGATCCCCCTATTTGACACCATGAAGCCGAGGAACTTGCCCGAACCGACCCCGAAAGCACATTTCTTGGGGTTGAGCTTCATGTTGTATTTCCTTAAAATTTCAAATGTTTCCTGCAAATGGGTCAAATGGTTCTCTGCGCGCAGGGACTTAACTAGTATGTCATCAATATAAACTTCCATTGATTTACCTATTTGTTCCTCGAACATTTTATTTACTAGGTGTTGGTAAGTAGCTCTTGCATTTTTTAGCCCGAAGGGCATCACATTATAACAATATGTTCCATACTTTGTGACAAATGAAGTATTTTCCTGGTCTTCCGGGTTTATTTGGATTTGATTATACCCGGAATAGGCATCGAGAAAAGTAAGGATCTAGTGGCCGGCCGTGGCATCGATCATGCGATCGATGTTGGGCATCGGAAAGGAATCTTTGGGGCATGCTCTGTTCAAATCCTTATAATCTACACACATTCTAAGTTTGTTCCGTTTTTTAGGCACTACAACTACATTGGCTAACCATTCAGGATATTTCACCTCCCGAATGTACCCTATCTTGAGAAGTTTGGTTACCTCGTCCTTTATAAACCTAGGGTCCAAGCTTAGCCGGTGCATCGTTATATCTGGTGGGATCCCTGTTATATCTAAATGGGACCAGGCAAAACAATCTACATTATCGATAAGAAATTGAATAAGTTTTTTCCTGAGTTCGGGGGTCAACCCTGTTCCCAGGTATACCTTCCGTTCGGGCCAATGCTCGATTAGTATGACTTGCTCCAATGCCTCAATCGTTGATTTGGTAGCATCGGAATCATAGGGAACCATGAAGGATCGAGGGATCCTTTGATCATCATCTTCATCGATCTTCTGATTATCTGGTCGGGTTAAAGCTGATGTCTGTGATTGCTATTTGGTATCTCGTTCCCCTTTTGAGCCTGATCCCTTTATTGGCGAAGGCAAGGATATTGGATTCCCTTCCTCGACGGCAAACATTTCTCTTACGACCGGTTGTTCTCCATACACTATTTCGACTCCCCTCGATGTTGGGAATTTAAGGACCTGGTGTAGGGTCGAAGGTACAACTCTCATGTTGTGGATACATGGCCTTCCAAAAAGGGCGTTGTACCTCATGTCGCCTTCGATTACGTGGAACTTCATTTCCTGGATGGTCCCGACCATGTTTATCGGTAGAACTATCTCGCCTTTGGTGGTTTCACATGCCATATTGAATCCATTTAGAACCAGGGTTGCAGGCACGATCTGGTCCTATAAACCGAGTTGTTCTACGACCTTCAATCTAATGATGTTGTCCGAGCTACCTGGATCAATTAACACATGCTTAACTTTAGTTTTATTCATAAGTATGGATATTACCAGTGCATCGTTATGAGTTTGTATGACTCCCTCTGCATCTTCATCATTGAAGGACAAAGTTCCTATGGGTGTGTAATCCCGAGTTCGAGATCGCTTTTCTCTCACAATCGATGTCTTAGTGCGTTTAAGCACCGATCCCTGAGGGGTATCGGCACCGTCGATGATCATGTGAATGACGTGTTGTGATTCTTCTTGTTCGTTTTGCTTGCCGAAATCCCTGTTTTTAAAATGGTTCTTTGCTCTATTGCTTAAGAATTCTCGAAGGTGTCCTTTGTTGAATAACCGGGCTACCTCCTCTCTTAGTTGCCTGCAATCTTCCATTCTGTGGCCATCGGTGCCATGATATTCGCACATTTGATTGGGATTCCTCTGGGCAGGATCGGTCTGCATGGGTCGAGGCCATTTAGTGTCTTTGATGCGTCCGATAGCCGACACGATGGCGGATGCATCGATGCTGAAGTTATACTCCGATAACCGAGGCGCTTCCTTAGACCCGGCAGGCCTGTCGAACCTACTTCTGTTCATCAGCCCCCGGGACCCTTGACCTCGATCACTTCTTTTGTTATTTTGTTCGGGGTTATGTCTCGATTCACCGACTCTGTGGTTTCCATTATACGGTCGGTATCGATCCCTGATCGGACCTTGTTCTCGATTAATATCCCTTCGAGTAACGGGTTCAGACCCTAACTTATCATCTTCAACCCTAATTTTTGATTGGTACCGATTGTGCACGTCGGCCCATGTGATGGCTGGGTATTCGATCAGGTTATGCTTCAACAGCCGTGAAGCCGTCGAACTTCATTTGTTCAAACCTTGAGTGAAAGCCTGAACAGCCCAATCGTCTGTGACTGGTGGCAGATCCATTCGTTCCATTTGAAAACGAGATACGAACTCTCTCAGTATCTCATTATCCTTTTGTCTTACCTTGAAAAGGTTTGATTTCCATGTTGCGACTTTATGGCACCGAAGTGTGCTTTTATAAAAGAATCTGCTAACATGGCAAACGAGTCGATGGAATTCGGTGGTAGGTTATGATACCAAATCATTGCTCCCTTCGAGAGGGTCTCTCCGAATTTTTTTAACAACACAGATTCGATTTCATCGTCTTCCAAATCATTGCCCTTGATGGCACACATGTAGGAAGTGACGTGTTCGTTGGGGTCGGCCGTTCCGTTATATTTGGGAATTTCGGGCATACGGAATTTTTTGGGGATTAGTTTTGGGGCTGCGCTCGAGGGAAAAGGTTTTTGCACAAATTTTTTGGAATCCATCCCTTTTATCATTGGCGGAGCTCCCAGGATATGATCGACCCTGGAGTTATATGTTTCTCACTTTTTTATCGTTGGCTTCGACTCGCTTTGTGAGCTCCTCGAATATTTTAGCAATTTCAGGAGTAGTCCCCGATTCTTGCTCATTTGACCTCACTATGGCTGGCTCCGTTCTGTGGGCGATTTCTCGAGGTGGACTGGGCTTCGGCCTGCTCGGTAGCTGGGTTTAGCTCTGCAACTGAGCTATTACTGCCTATTGAGCTTGCAACATTTCGAAAATCATATGCAAGTTGACGTCGTTTTTCTCGATGTTATGGGTATCTCGAGCTGCAGACCGAGTGCCACTATGAATGCTATTTTCAGGTTCAGAATGTAGGTTCGCCTCAATGGCCACATGTGAATTGATATCTATCGGCACTTCGATTCGAGCTCCAACGACGTTGACAAGTGGTCTTTCGGTACTGGGTGTCAAGTTGTTGTTCTCATCTTGAAGACCGGCTTCGTTGTCGATAGGTGAAGCCATTTGATTGGTAGTTAGTCGTTGTTAATCCGAAATCCAAGATACTTTCGGAAACAAGCGCAAAACAGTGTGTTTTTGCAGATTCGTATCAAATAACCACTGTTATCCTTAGCCCCACGGTGGGCGCCAAACTGTTTACCTGAAAAACATATAGAGTTGAATTTGTACGTAGTTCTAAGGATATGTGATATAGCTTGATACAAATCGTAGGGATAAATAGAAATATCAAATATGGATTGCAAAGAATGCAAAATAAACAAGGTTAGAGAGAAGATGATTTTTAGGACTAAGCACAATGAATCAATTAATGAAATTTAAAAGAATAATCCTTGAATATATGAGAATATAGTGCTTGAATTACAATGTAAGCAAAAAACTATCCTCTACAGAAATGTAGCCATCATCTTTATAGTGGAGGATCCTACTTTAGATATAATTAAAAATACATAGTGAAGAACCCATGATAAATCAGTTTTTCGCTACTTTCCGTCGAGATTCTCTCCCTTAGTGTGTTTGCAACGGCTCCTGTTTGTGAGCTCGAGGTCGATCGGCCTCGATGCTGGTCGGTATTGCTTCTAGAGCTCGATATGGACTCGGGATCAGGTGATGACTCGGTCCCGATTAGCCTCTGCCCCTTAAGCTCGAAATCATCTCATCATAGTTCGATTCGGACCCGAGTTCGATAATGACTTCGAACTCGGTGTTTGATCTATACCTGAAATCTGAAGCTTGTTTGTACAATCTTCGGAACCCATCTCGATATTATGAAGTCTTTCTTCGATCCATTATGATTCGACCTCGATCAATCGTATGAAGACCGAAATCTATTTTGACCGTATACGGTTAGTGGAATGAACCTATGCCCAGCACTAATTCTTTCGTTCGGTGTAGCAATGCGATAAGAGAAATGGTCAAGTTTGAAAGGGAATTGACGTTTCAAAAAGGGAATTTTTGAGATGACATTAGAACCGCGAGATATCTCATCCCAAGAACCAAAAAAATGTCAAAAAGATGTTCCGTCAACTACCACATGATTGATCGTTTGTGCAACCAATGAAAATGCCATCAACAAGCTCAGTTACCTGCATTGCTAAACAAGGTTGGGATGTAGCCTCTTGGTTTGAATTTGTAGTTTACAATGAGACACATATATTTTATGTGATTATAAATTATTATATAAAGGTAAACGAAAAAGGGCCAAAAATGCCCTTGAACTATTTGAAATAGTTCAAAAATGCACTCCGTTTGTTTTTGGTACCAAAAATATCTCTGCCGTCTATATTT
Source organism: Nicotiana tomentosiformis (assembly GCF_000390325.3). Lineage (NCBI taxonomy): Eukaryota > Viridiplantae > Streptophyta > Magnoliopsida > Solanales > Solanaceae > Nicotiana > Nicotiana tomentosiformis. Next base: position 67,897,564 of record NC_090812.1, read on the forward strand.
CGGACCACAAATGCCCTTAAACCGTTAGTCTTGCCATTGAAGGTGACATGGCAGTCCAACTGGGTTAGATTTGCATACATGGCCATCCACCTAAGCAATCCAGCATGGCAAAATTATTTTTTCGAAATTTTTTTTAAAATACAAAATCAACACTTATTCCGAAAAAAGTAAAATAATTTTCCGGAAAAAATATTTTTCCGGAATTTTTTTACTTTTTTCGGAATAAGTGTTGATTTTGTATTTTAATAAAAAATTCAGAAATAAATAATTTTTTCGAAAAGTTTTTACTTTTTTTTCGGAATAAGTGTTGATTTTGTATTTTAATAAAAAAAATCAAAATAAATAATTTTCCGGAAACTTTTTACTTTTTTCGGAATAAGTGTTGATTTTATATTTTAATAAAAATTTTCGAAATAAATAATTTTTCCAGAAATATTTTACTTTTTTCGGAATAAGTGTTAATTTTGTATTTTAATAAAAATTTCCGAAACAAATAATTTTTTCGGAAATTTTTACTTTTTTCGGAATAAGTATTGATTTTGTATTTTTAATAAAAATATCCGAAAAAAATATTTTTTCCGGAATTTTTTTACCTTTTTCGGAATAAGTGTTGATTTTGTATTTTAATAAAAAATTTCGAAATAAATAATTTTTCCGAAATTTTTTTACTTTTTTATGAATAAGTGTTGATTTGTATTTTAATAAAAATTTCTGAAATAAATAATTTTTTCGGAAATCTTTTACTTTTTTTGGAATAAGTGTTAATTTTTTATTTTTAAAAAAATTTCCAAAAAAAATAATTTTTCCGGGAATGTTTTACCTTTTTTGGAATAAGTATTGATTTTGTATTTTAATTAAAAAAATTGAAATAAATAATTTTTCCGAAATTTTTTTACTTTTTTCGGAATAAGTGTTGATTTTGTATTTTAAAAACAATTCCGAAAAAATAATTTTTTTGAAAAAATAATTTTGTCATGCTGAATTGCTTAGATGGACGGCTTCCTAGGCAATTGCCTTTTTTCCACAAGAGATTGCTCTCCTCCTAGGCTTGAGAGCTTATTCCCTTCTTGTTCACCTTTCTTTTTCTTTATTTATTTTCTTTTTTGAATGATTGGCTCAATAGCTTTCTTCCTTCAATTAGAAAAGGGGCTAATGGAAACTCATAGCTTAGCTCAGCAGAATTACCTGACTTTTTATTATATTAGTAAAGAGCTAGCGCCTAACCTATACAAGGGCTTTGAAGGGATAGGGGAAGAAAAGAAAACAAAGATGGGCATTTTCTTTTAGGAACATGGCTACGTAAGCAAATCTAACCCAGTTGGACTACCATATCACATTCAATGGCAAGACTAACGGTTTAAGAATATTTGTGGTCTAAAATATATACGGCATTGATATTTTTGGTACCAAAAACAAACGGAGGACAATTTTGAACTATTTCAAATAGTTCAAAGGCATTTTTGGCCCTTTTCCGAACGGTAAATTATTTCTAAATAAGGAAATAGGTCATTCTTTTTGGCACAGATTAAAAAAAAAAATAGGTTCATCTAAATTGAAACGGAGGGAGTATATTTTTCAAGTTAAGAAATTTTTCACTTACGTGAACCTCTTGCCCCTTAGTTTATTTTCCAACATTTCTTTTTCCAACAATACGGATTAAAATTTAGAAATGCTTTTAGTGCCTTCGAACTCAACCTTTTAATACAAAGGAAGTTTGAATAATTAACGGGGTTCTCTACTACATAAATTTTCTTTTCCAAAACACCCAACTATATTATGGAGAGTCTCAATTGAAATAGCAAAAGAAATGATACGAGCTACATAAGATTAAGAAAAAAGAAAGAATTGTTAACGAAGATAGACTCTTAAAAATCATTAAATAACATAAAAAGCACACAAGTTTATAATATTCAAACAACAGTATGTATTACAAAAGAATCAAACAAATATTGCACATGTACACTTGATCATCTGCTCTGGATTTTAAAGATAGAACACAACAAAGTACAAATTATTCATCAGTATTTTTTTTTAAAACGTAATCTCTAGCATCAGAATTTCCTATGACGGAGATTATCAGCTGTAGTGGTCCCTTGTAAATTGCTCGTAGCAGCCAATCTGGAGCCATTCTTGTTCGAAACAGGAGAAACCAGAGAAGAAGCTCTGTAATTGAAGCTTTTAGGGTGGGACAGCTCCAAGAAATCAACGGTGACCGGAGGCTGAAACTCCGATCGAGTTCTCCGGTGAGAAGAGCCCTCGATAGAGTCAGCTCCGATGAGCATGTGGTAGCTCCGATTAGAGGTATCGGAGAGACACCGGAAAGTATTATGGTGAGGCTTCTGTTTCTTCATAGCGTGAAGGAGAAATGGGATTAGACCTTCCATAAGGATAAATATAGTAGCTTTTCTTCTTTTGGGTGGATGAGTTTTGGATGTTGTTGTTTAACTCTTTTAAGTTTTGATGTAAGAAATGGGAATGTTCTGACATTTATTTATAGTGGAGAAAGTCTGCAGGAGGAAGTTTCATGGATATGGATAAGAATAGTCAGCAAGTTTGATTAATGCAAAATTGTCAAAAGAGTGTACCAACTTGATTCAATAGAATGATATTATTAAGTATTACCGTTGAAGAAAATACTTACATTGTATAACAGGGAAAGGCCACTAATATAATCTGTGGGCAAGCAGAATCAAATTGAAAAAGACTCTATCAATAACGCGTAGCAGACAGTTGGAATCCATTAATTTTCAAGTCTCGACCTTCCTTTTCATTCAACGTGCTTATTTAACTCCTTTCTCCATGTTTGTTGTGTCATTTTCTATGCTTTGACTGAGACACAGTACAAGTTGAACGCACAACATACCTTCACTGGTTATAATTATGTTAAGGTACAACCAATTCATCACTAGTTTCAACTTTTCAAGCTTGAGTTTCCTTATCCTTTACACAGCAGCTGGCTAGTTTCTTTAAATCAAGTTAAAATTCGTGTTTTAATCATTACTAGGCATGTGTTAAATGTTTAACCGATGTTTAAGTAATTCGTCCAAAATTTAACAGGTTAGGTGAGAGATATTTAAAGGGCAAATAACAATGAGTTGAATGCAAATTGACTCATTATTAAAGTTTTGATTGAAAAGGGTGAAAACTGAAAAGTATTCCAGCATATTGATTTTCAACCAGTAGGTTAAAGGCCGTTAAGTTACTTATCTACCCTTAAAAAAAAGGAGTGACATTATCATAAAGGAATCGAGGGACAATCTTTCTTTGATCAAGTTGTAACAAAAATTATTTGAGAATGATTTTGAGTTGAACGATGGTAAAGTTGTGACCAATAGATTATGGGATCGAGTCATAAAATTAGATAATTACATTAGAATAAGTTATACATTTTTTGGGATACGATATGAATACAAAATATTTTAGGTACCAGACTGTCCATTAATTTGAGTTGAACAACTTAGACTTAGACTTGAACACTATAATCCAAACAAACTTAAGATGAATAGGGTCGTAGTAACTTTTTTTTACTGCTTAATATTACTTACAGATCCATCTATTTAACATTTCATGTTTTGCACACATTAATATCATAAACAATCTCTATCACAACTGGGGACGGTAAATGGTAGGTCGGGTCGAATATGGGCGGATCGAGAACGAGTAATGTAAAAATGGATAAAATATTTGATCCACATATATTTAATACGGACAGAAAACAGGTGAATTGGTGGATAATATAAATATTTAAATTATTCATGATTTCTTGAATGTGATCACTTTTGGGAGAATTTTAAGTCTTTTAAATTTGTGGAACCTCCAATTTAAGTCTTTACAAATGTAAAAATTCTATTCATTAAGTATCTATTTTTTAAGTGAATAATTTGGATCTTATCCCTATTTGACCCATTTAAAAAGTTTATTATCCAAATAATTTTTTAGTAGATAACAATATTTTAAAAGGCGTGGGCGTAATGCGAGGCGTTTTATATATGCCTCAGCGAGGCGTAAGCCCCGAGGCACGGGGCGTAAGCCCCATAGTTATTTAATTTTTAATATTTTATAAAATAATATAATGACAGTAAATATTTATAAATGGGTAAAATTGCATAAAAATTGAAGAAAATTATAAATGTGTGAAATATTTTCACGCCTCGAACCTGGGAGCGAGACCGGCACCCGGTGCCTCACCTAACCTAGCGTACCAAATTGTGACTAAGGGACTCTGAATATATAATGTCATAATTTGGCCATGGGGCCACCTTGCAAGACAATTTGTGAAGCAGAATATAAAACTGAATGGAAACTAGCGCTGACTAAACATCAATATAAAGTTGGGCCGACAAGGCCGTCATAACTACTACAGCTGATAAACCACCAAAATATACATACCAGGCCTACAAGCTCAACATACTGCACTAACCAACAGGATATGTCTACAAGCCTCTACTGATGGATATATTGTGATCGGAACAGGGACCCGACCTACCCATAACATATATACATACATACATAAGATGTACACGAAAACCTAAACCCGATAACTCTGAATGATGTGGAGCTTACCGATCAGGCTGAACTCTAGAAACACCTACTGAGGAGGTCTACCCGTCTGTCTATCTGAACCTGCATGCATGAAATGCAGCGTACCCAGAAAAAGAAACGTTAGTACGAAATAATATACCGAGTATGTAAGGCAATAACATAACTGAAAACTGAAACTGAACTGATAATATAATAACTGGAAGTAATTAGGAGTCAAAGATGATATGGAGATATACTTACCTGCTGATACTGACTCAACTCTTTCAATATAGTAAGCAAAATAAATGTCCGGCTCTATAAGACTCGGTACGTGTAACTGCTCGGTCGTTGTAGGCTGGCTCATAGGCGCTCGGCCATACTAGGCTCTGTATCTCGGCCATCTTGGGCTCGCTCATAGGCGCTCGGCCACAGTAGGCTCGGTATATATAACTTACCATATCACCAAGTTAAACTCGCCTCTTATCACTTTAATCTACAACAACGATAATAATACTATCATTAAGTTATGAAAGGTACAACTATCGCACAACGAACGACATGCTTATTTTGTATTAAAACGAACAGCATCTCCCCTATAATCTTTACTTTCTCCAAATTCAAGATAACACCAACAATACCAAAAACAACAATAACAACATATATACATTATTTTCCAACCTTATGTACACCACACAATACTACAAAACAGCCCAACACACCCCAATCTCTTCATACACAAAACGACCACCGTAGTAGTATCAATAACCCGAAAATGTTACGACGAACGACTAGCCCAACATCCTATATTTATGTGGTGTTTCTCCATACACTTCCTCCTCCAAAACTCCACAAAACAATAGTAAATCACATAGCCCATTAGCAATATCAAACAGTCCATAAAATAGTTCGCTACAAGTGAATAACTCGAACTCACGGCTTCCGATCACCGTCCCGTGAGTTCATACAAATATAGAACAAATTACTATGCATCTACAATAGTAAATAATTGATGAAAGAGAGAATTAAACTTACCTTATTTGTGGGATAACTCAGCTCCTATCTTGGTTCTTCAAAATCTAGGCTTTACCTCCAATTAGAACTTGAAAGGGAGAGAAACTCAATTGGGGTTTGTGGAAAATTTTTGGGAGTATTTTTGCAGAGATTAAGTCTGGTTATTTTGCCCTATTATCATCCTAATATATGAAGGTGATAGGCCTTTAAAAAAGGCCTCTTTGAATGACCCGAACTGGCCCAATTTTGGATTCTCGTTTAAGCAAGTAGGTGACAGTCTGCACAATCTCGCAAAAATGTCCATATCTATCTACTCCAATATCGTATTAACAAACGGTTTAATGCGTTGGAAAATAGACTCATATATATTTAATTTGATGGGTGGAAAACCCCATAACTCTAAGTATATTGGGAGAAAATTGCACTTATATTTGACCCAAAGTTTCAGTAAAACGTATGAATGTAACTTGTGATGACTTTCATCGACTTTTGTTCCACTACTCCCTTGACTTCAAAACATAACACACAACTATCATACTCATAACATAACCTCCTTATCATGTTAAACACCCTGGTCTCACCCCAAAAGTACATGCTATAACATTCCCAACTTGTCGGCTTTCGACAAAACATTATTTTCTTCAATTCATTTAGCTTTTGAACCTTCGAACCCTCTTTGTACATATTGTTCATGATCTTCAATATTTGTAACTTCCGAGGTAACATGATTAACTTGCTTTATATATTTTCAAAGATGATCTCATATTTGGGTCCTACATTAGTTTGCTCACGACGCAGTTTTACGTACGAAAATATAGGGTATTATATCATTCCCCCTTGGGAACATTCGTCCTCGAATGTTTACTTTTAGAGACTTTGGAAAAATTTTGCCAGAGTTTACTTCATACACTAGACTATAACCAACCTGCATGCAGCCAGAAAACATACTATGCATGACACACATGGCCAATGTCTATAAATAACAACACTTTGCCTCAAATAGTCGTAAATCATAAATACTGAAAGTCAGGAAATAAGAGCTTACATGATGACCTACTAGCTTGAATAGAGTTGTGCTGTAGCATCCCATCTCGAGCCATATCTTCAATTTGAAATAGGTGGGGGTATTTATACTTCATTTCTTCCTCCGCTTCCCATGTCATGTTTTCCACATTCTTGCTTCTCCATAAAATCTTCACGGAGGCTACCTCCTTATTTCGTAGCTTGCGGATTTGTCGGTCTAGGATAGAAACTGGAATTTCCTCGTATGACAAGTCCTCCATAATCTGTACATCATCTGTGGACACCACTCTGGTAGGATCGCCAATGCACTTCCGTAGCATAGATACATGAAAAACCGGATCGACTGACTCCAATTCTAAGGGCAATTCTAACTCATAAGCTACTTGGCCCACACTCCGAATGATCCTATAAGGCCCAATAGACCGTGGGCTAAGCTTGTCTTTCTTGCCAAACCTCATCACGCCCTTCATAGGGGATACCTTTAAGAATACCCAATCATTAACCTCAAACTCTAAGTCTCGTCGCCGCACGTCAGAATATGACTTCTGGCGACTCTGAGATGTCAACAGTCACTCCCGGATAAGCTTTACTTTCTCTACGGCCTGCTGAACTAGGTCTAGCCCATGTAACTCAGATTCTCCAACATCAAACCACCCTTTAGGAGATCTGCACTTACGCTCATACAAAGCCTCGTACGGAGCCATCTGGATACTGGAGTGGTAACTGTTATTATATGAAAACTCGATATGAGGTAGATGTTCATCCCAACTTCTTTTAAAATCCAACACACATGCTTGTAACATATCCTCGAGCGTCTGAATTGTGCGCTCGTCTTGTCCATCAATTTGTGGATGAAAAGTTGTGCTAAGATTCACCTGAGTCCCTAGACCTCTCTGAAATGACCTCCAAAAATATGCTGTAAATTGGGCCCCACGGTCAGATATAACAGATACTGGTACTCCGTGTAGCCACACTATCTCCTTAATATATAACTTTGCATAATCTTCTGCTGTTTATGTAGATCTGACCAGTAGGAAATGAGCTGATTTTGTGAGCCTATAGACTATCACCCATATAGAATCTAACTTACAATGAGAACGAGGTAAACCCGTGACAAAGTCTATGTTTATCGCCTCCCATTTCCACGTCGGGGTCTCTATAGTCTGCATTAGCCCTCCGGGCTTCTGATGCTCTGCCTTCACCTGTTGGCAACTAGGACACTGGGCGACAAACTCAGCAATGTTTTTCTTCATATCGTTCCGCCAATGTACATCCTTAATGTCATGATATATCTTCGTCGACCCAAGATGAATGGAGTACCACGAATAATGTGCCTCTAATATAATCCTGTCTCGTAGCCCGGCTACATCTGGAACACACAGACGACCCCTGTATCTGAGAACCCCATCTCCCTTGAGCTCTAACAATGGATTCTTCTGCTGCAGAACTCACTCTCTCAACTCGACCAACTCTGGCTCCTCGTAGTGCCTTTCCTTGACTTCAGCTATGAGAGATGATTTTGCAATGTTATGGAGTACAACTCCACCATCGTCTGAATCTACTAGCCGAACCCCCAAACAAGCCAATTGATGAATCTCTCTAGTTAATTGTCTTTTCTCGGCCTTTACATATGCTAAGCTACCCATAGATCGGTGACTTAAGGCGTCTGCTACAACATTAGCTTTCCCTGGATGGTAGAGAATGTTAACATCGTAATCTTTCAACAACTCAAGCCATCGCCTCTGTCGCAAATTCAACTCTTTTTGCTTGAATATATATTGTAGACTTTTATGATCTGTAAATACATCAACATGAACACCATATAAATAATGCCACCATATCTTAAGTGCATGGACAACCGCAACTAACTCGAGGTCGTGGGTTGGATAATTCTTCTCGTGCTTCCTTAACTACCTTGAAGCATACGCCATTACCTTCCTATGTTGCATTAGGACACATCCTAGCCCGACACCTGAGGCATCATAATACACGGCATAACCCTCTGGACCCTCTGGAAGTGTTAGAATTGGCGCTGAGGTCAACTTGTTCTTAAGCTCTTGGAAACTCCGCTCGCAAGCCTCCGTCCACTGAAACTTAGTTGATTTTTGCGTCAACTTCGTCAATGGTGCCGAAAGGGAAGAAAAACCCTCTATGAACCTCCGGTAGTATCCTGCTAAGCCTAGAAAGCTACGAACCTCTGTCGGAGTGGTAGGTCTAGGCCAAGATTTCACGGCCTCAATCTTCTGAGTGTCTACCTTTATACCTTCATCGGATACAATATGCCCCAAGAATGCTACAGACTTCAACCAGAACTCACATTTAGAAAACATCGCATATAACTTACGATTACAGAGGGTTTGGAGTACCGCTCGCAAGTGGTCCACATGCTCATCCTCTGAACTTGAATAGACCAGAATATCATCAATAAATACTATCACAAACAAATCTAAGAATGGCCGGAATAGGCTATTCATCAAGTCCATAAATACGGCGGGTGCATTCGTCAACCCGAAGGACATGATAAGGAACTCGAAGTGGCCATATCGGGTCCTGAAGGTTATCTTCGGAATATCTTTCTCCCGAACTCTAACCTGGTGGTATCCCGATCTCAAATCTATCTTTGAAAAGAATCTAGCCCCCTGCAACTGATCAAACAAGTCATCGATCCTTGGAAGTGGATACTTATTCTTAATAGTTACCTTGTTCAACTACCTATAATCGATACACATCCTCAACAAGCCGTCTTTCTTTTGCACAAAGAGTACCAGTGCACCCCAATGTGAGGTATTGGGCCTGATGAAACCTTTCTCCAACAAATCTTTTAACGGCTCCTTCAACTCCTTTAATTGTGCAGGTGCCATTCTATATGGAGGGATGGATATTGGTTGAGTTCCTGGAAGCAAATCGATGCTAAAATCAATCTCTCGCTCTGGAGGAATACCTAGAAACTCATCTGGAAACACATATGTATACTCTTTGACTACGGGAATAAACTAAAGTGTAGGTATCTCAGCATCTGCATCTCTAACTGGTACAATATGATAAATGTACCCTTTTGCAATCATTTTCCTCGCCTTCAGATAGGAAATAAACCTACCTCTGGGTGCTGCTGTATTACCTACCCATTCAAAGACTGCCTCACCCGAAAAATAAAATCTGGCTGCCTTTGCTCGGAAATCAACTGTGGAATAGCAAGCTGCCAACCAGCCTATGCCCATGATAGCATCAAAATCTATCATCTCTAGCTCAACTAGGTCGGCTGAGGTCTGACGACTACAAACTATCACCGTAAAACCTCGGTAAACCCGTCTAGCAATAATCGATTCTCCGACCGGTGTAGATACCGCAAAAGGATCATTTAGTATTTCATGCACTATAATTAACTTCCCCATGACAAATGGGGTACTATATGATAAAGTAGATCCCGGGTCTATCAATGCATAAGCATCGTGAGAGCAAATGGTCAATATACCTGTCACAACGTCTGGTGAAGACTCATGGTCCTGTCGACCCGCTAAAGCATAGATACGGTTCTGATTAACACCTCAATTAAAACCTCTACCTCTGCCTCGACCTCTACCAGCCGAAGACTGAGACTCGCGCCCTGAAGGATGCACGGACATAGATGATCCTATTGCTGAACTTGTTGGTTATGCCATACCCCCAGAATCTCTATTTGGGCAATCTTGCATCATATGCCCCGGATGCCTACATGTATAACAAGCATCAGAACCTTCTCGGCATTGGCCCAAGTATCCTCTACCATAGATGTCACACCGCGGCGGAAATGACCATGTCTGCCTTGAACCTCATTGTCGTTGCAAAACCGACGCCCGTGAGCTTTCACCTGGTCCTGACTGAGTATAGCGGTCATACCTGTAACACTGTAACTGAGGTGGCGGAGGCCTAGGTGGCCGTCCGAAGTACGGGGGCCTAAAACTACCTTGAGACTGCTCCTGAGACATGGGAAATCTCATCCTCCTACGCTTTCCTTGCTCAGTCCTCTCTGCACCCTGTTGTCGATGCCTACCCCTCTCTATATTTTGAGCGAATGCCTGAATCTGAGAGATATCCATATTATCATGCAACGCAGCGGTGGCACATGCCTCGGTCAACTCTGGGGCTAACCCTACTATAAACCTGTGGATCCTGTCATGCATAGTAGCAACTATGGATGGTGCATATCTGGCTAATGAGTCAAAATGAAGACTATACTCTCGAACACTCATATTGCCCTACTTGAGGGCTAGAAACTGATTGACCTAAGCCTGTCGGATCTCCTACGGTAAGTACTGGTCAAGGAAGGCATCTGAAAAATTCTCCCAACTAGATGGAGGTGCATCACGTGCCCTGGAACTCTCCCATCCCTCGTACCAAAGGATGGCTATATCTCGAAGTCGAAAAGCTGCTAGCTCAACTGCCTCTTTCTCTGTGGCATGCATAACCCAAAAGATCCTGTGAAGCTGATCTATGAAATCCTATGGGTCCTCCATCTGATCTGCCCCTATGAACTCCGGGGGACTGAAAGCAATAAACTCTCGGACCCTTGAACTTCCAGACCCCTCAGAAGATCCTGCACTAGTTGATACCCTAGCTTGTTATTGGGTAGCTACCAATTGTGTCAACAAATTCACCGCACTCCTCAAGTCCTGATCTGGTGGAAGTAGAGGGGGAACTCGATGTGCGGTATCCCTAGGAATCTCCTCAGGTGGTGGAGGAGCCGGTGAGTAGAGGTCTCACCTTGGGCCTCAGACTGGGACCCATCTACGGGGGTACCCTGCTGGTCCCCTTACATGTTGTTGTATCTCCCCTCTAGCTAGCCGTAGTCTTCCTAGTCACCGTCATCTGTGTATGCAAATACCAACACGTAAGTTTAACTCAAATTTCCTATAACTCAGTTCTACAGCACGATTTAGATTTGAAAGAAGTTTAACCAACTCCTAAATGCCATGTAGTTCCCTGCTTATATAATGTGGTGCACAACACATCTATAAACAAGACCCTACTAGATACGGCTTGTAGACTCCCTAGGACAGAACTGCTCTGATACCAAGTTTGTCACACCCCGAATATGGTAGTGAGACTGACACTCGGTGCCTCACCTAACCTAGCGTACCAAATTGCGACTAAGGGACTCTGAACATATAATGTCATAATTTGGCCATGGGGCCACCTTGCAAGACAATTTGCGAAGCAAAATATAAAACTGAATGGAAACTAGCGTTGACTAAACATCAATATAAAGTTAGGCCGACAAGGCCGTCATAACTACTATAACTGACAAACCACAAAAATATACATACCAGGCCTACAAGCCCAATATACTGCACTAACCAACAGGATATGTCTACAAGCCTCTACTGATGGATATATTATGATCGGAACAGGGGCCCGACCTACCCATAACATATATACATACATACAGAAGATATACACGAAAACCTAGACCCAATAACTCCGAAGGATGTGGAGCTTACCAATCAGGCTGAACTCTGGAAACACCTACTGAGGAGGTCTACTCGTCTGTCTATCTGAACCTGCATGCATGAAATGCAGCGTCCCCAAAAAAGGGACGTTAGTACGAAATAATATACCGAGTATGTAGGGCAATAGCATAACTGAAAACTGAACTGATAATATAATAATTGGAAGTAACTGGGAGTCAAAGATGATCTGGATATATACATACCTGCCGATACTGACTCAACTCCTTCAATATAGTAAGTAAAATAAATGTTCGACCCTATAAGGCTCGGTACGTATAACTGCTCGGCCGTAGTAGGCTCGCTCATAGGCGCTCGACCATACTAGTCTCTGTATCTCGACCTTCCTGGGCTCGCTCATAGGCGCTCGGCCACAGTAGGCTCGGTATATATAACTTACCATATGATCACAGGTTGCCCAATAGAGGCCTGCCCACCAATTATAGCTCGATGGTGGTAAAAATACTGTAATACTGTATATATATACCCTCTGCTCTCTTGACTGGAAGAAGACAATACTAAATTGAATATAGAGTCTCGATAAGGAAAAATACTGTAACTTATGAGACTAGAATAATGTGAATAAATTCATGAATACGAACTTCTCCTTATGTCTCATTATTAACACATGTAGCTACAAGATCATGCCAAAATGAATGAAGGCTTAGCCTTAACGTACCTTATCACGATATTTCCAATCACCAAGTTAAACTCGCCTCTTATCACCTTAATCTACAACAACGATAATAATACTATCATTAAGTTACGAAAGGTACAACTATCGCACAACGAATGACATGCTTATTTTGTATTAAAACGGACAGTATCTCCCCTATAATCTTTACTTCCTCCAAATTCAAGATAATACCAACAACACCAAAAACAACAATAACAACATATATACATTATTTTCCAACTTTATGTACACCACACAATACTACAAAACAGCCCAACACACCCCCAATCTCTTCATACATAAAACGACTACCGTAGTAGTGTCAACAACCCGAAAATGTTACGACGAATGACCAGCCCAACATCCTAAATTTATGTGGTATTTCTCCACACCCTTCCTCCTCTAAAACTCCACAAAACAATAGTAAATCATGCAGCCCAACAGCAACATCAAATAGTCCACAAAACAATCTACAAAACAGTTCACTACAAGTGAATAACTCGAACTCACGGCTTCCGATCACCGTCCCGTGAGTTCATACAAATATAGAACAACTTACTATGCATCTACAACAGTAAAGAATAGATGAAAGAGAGCAGTAAACTTACCTTATTTGTGGGATAACTCAGCTCCTATCCTGGTTCTTCAAACTCTAGGTTTTACCTCCAATTAGAACTTGAAAGGGAAAGAAAATCAATTTGGGTTTGTGGAAAATATTAGGGAGGATTTTTGCAGAGATTAAGTCTGATTATTTTGCCCTATTATCATCCTAATATATGAAGGTGATAGGCCTTTAAAAAGGCCTCTTTGAACGTCCCGAACTGGCCCAGTTTTGGATGACCCGAGCTGGCCTAATTTTGGATTCTCGTTTAAGCAAGTAGGTGACAGTCTGCGCAGTCTCGCAAAAACATCCATATCTCTCTACTCCGATATCATATTGACAAACGGTTTAATGCGTTGGAAACTAGACTCATATATCTTTAATTTTATGGGTGGAAAACCCCATAACTCTAAGTCTATTTGGAGTAAATTACAGTTACATTTGACCCAAAGTTTCAGTAAAACTTATGAATGTAACTTGTGATGACTTTCATCGACTTTTGTTCCACCACTCCCTTGACTTCAAAACATAACACACGAATATCATACTCATAACATAACTCATAACATAACCTCCTTATCATGTTAAACACCCTGGTCTCACCCCAAAAGTACATTCTATAACATTCCCAACTTGTCGGCTTTCGACGAAATATTATTTTCTTCAATTCCTTTAGCTTATGAACCTTCTAACCCTCTTCGTACTTGTTGTTCATGATATTCAATATTTGTAACTTCCGAGGTAACATGATTAACTTGCTTTATATATTTTCAAAGATGATATCATTTTTGGGTCCTACATTAGTTTGCTCACGACGCAGTTTTACGTATGAAAATATAGGGTATAACAAATATATATATATATATATATATATATACACACACGCTCCATCCCCACAAATAACTAGTCAAAACAATCTATTATAAACTACAAGCACAAGTAACTTGAGTCTAAAAGAATAAAGTTTTCTACATAGAGGAACAAAAAGGATGATTAACCTGCAATTTAAACTTTGAACTTGCTGCTATGAAGGAGAATGGAGTTCTCTTTTTATTTGTAAAAAAAAATTTAATATTCGTTGCTTTTGGGAGATATTAGCAGACTAGCGGACAAGAAAAAGAATTGGGAAAGACCATGAATTAGGGATTCAATCAATAAAAAAGGTCTTGACTTTTAAATTTAATACTTTTGAGTTCCTTTTTAAACCTTTTGAGTAATTACCAAACTGACTTTTGAAAATTTGGGTATTATATGAAGGACTTATTCAACAAATTTTGTTTTAATTTGAAAAAGTCTCTGGGGCCTACTCCTCACTAAAAAAAACGCGCCTCAAACGCCCGGGCGTACGCCCCGAATTGTTGGGCGTACGCCTCTTGAAACTTTCGCCCCACACCATCGCCCCGGGGTATTTTTGGTACGCCTCTCCCCGAAAATGCCTTTTAAAACACTGGTAGATAATATGGATGAATAATTATTTTTTCTCCAATTTACCACCACTAATCGCAATTGAGATAAGTTTTTTCGACCAAAATGTATGTAAGCTTTTATCAACTCCGATGATGGATCTTTTTATCAGAATGTGATGTTATTATGCATTTCAATTTTTTTACATCGTAAGTGTCACGACCCGAAATCTCACCCACCGTGATGGCGCCTATCTCAATACTAGGCAAGCCGACAACATCAATAACCCACAATTTTTTTTAAATACAGAAAACATAATAATTAAGTTTAAGAGAAAATCTCACAAATACTGGATATAAATACACTCCCAAAACCCGGTGTCACTGAGTACATGAGCATCTATACATTACAAGTCTGGAAAGCACGATCTATAGTAGTCTGAGACTAAATACAGTAAACAAGAAGATAGGGAATGAGAGACAAGGTCTGCAAAACACGGCAGCTACCTCTGAATATCCAAAAAATCAACTGTGCAAAAGAATCAACACCCACTGTGTCCGGGATCACCTTGATCTACACACAAAGTGCAGGGTGTAGTATGAGTACAACCAACTCAGTAAGTAACAATAATAAATAAGAACTGAAAGTAGTGACGAGCTTCACGGCTAAGTCCAAATACAGTAATTTTCAACATAAAAGGGTAGGCATTCTCTCAAGTTCAACATTTGAAATTCCACAGTAATTTCATATCAACTTCGACTGAAACATAAGATAATGTCTTTCAGAAATTTCCAAAACAGTGATATATGACAACTGAAATGCAACAATAATGAAATCAATGCATCCTCTCAGAGTAACAGTCACCCAGTCCCCCCATTCACTCCAACCTCACAGTCACTCTTTCCTCACAGTCACTCATTCCTCTCAGTCACTCAGCACTCGGCACTCAGTAGGTACCTGCGCTCACTAGGGGTGTGTACAGACTCCAGAGACACTCCTTCACCCCAAGCACTATATCAAGCCAATCATGGCATAATCAATGAAACATGCTGCGGCGTGCAGCTCGATCCCATAAATATCCTCACAATTAGGCCCTCGGCCTCACTCATTCATCAACCTCTCCAGTATCTCGGGCTCTCAGATATCATGAAAAGCAACCCAAACAACAATGATATGATGCATCAATAATGAACAATAGAGACTAAGATGAAATGTGCAAATAAAACTGTGATTAAGTGCAAAACAACAATTTAGCATATAATTCCACAAATACACGACCTTTGTGGGTTCCAACAGTGTAAACACATGGTTTAAACATGATTTATAGTTCGATTTCTCTAAAACGTGGAAAATGTACGGATATCAACAGATTATTCAACTACACGGTTCCATGAAATTGACCAAGTTACAATTCCTATGGTGCACGCCCACACGCCCGTCACCTAGCATGTGGGTCACCTCAAAACCAATCACATAACATATAATTCGGGGTTTCATACCCTCAGGACCAAATTTAGAATTATTACTTACCTCAAACCGTGTAATTCTTTATTCTACAATGCCTTTGCCTCGCGAATTGTCCTCTAAACCTCTCGAATCTAGCCACAAATAATCAGATTTAGTCAATAAAAATTATAAGAATTAATTCTATATGAAAATACAAATTTCCCATCAAAATCTGAAATTTCACCCAAACATCGCCCGTGGGACTCATGTCTTGGAACCCGACAAAAGTTACAAAATTCGAAAGCCCATTCAACCACGAATCCAACCATAAAAATTTTACCAAATTTCGACATCAACTCGACCCTCAAATCTTCAAATTAAACTAAGAGGGTTTTCTAAATTTTCCAACTTAATTCACCGATTAAATGTTAAAAACAACCATGGATTCGGGTAATTTGACCAATACTGAGTTAAGAACAATTACCCTGTTGTTTTTCTTGAAAATCTCCTGTTCCCGAGCTCCAATCCGTAAAAATGAAAAATGGATCCCATTTTCAGAACTTAAACTTTCTGTCCAGACTTTTCTTCTTTGTGAACGCGACAGGTCCCTCGTGTTCGTGAAGCACAAAATTATGTTGTCCAACATTGCCCTTCGCGAACGCGAGTCACAACTCGCGAACGCTATGCTTTACTGGGCGAACCTTTGCAAACGCGAGTTTCCCTTCGAGAACGCAAAGGCAAAAATCCTCACCAGCTATTTTTCCTTTCGCGAACGCAATGAACAACCTCGCCTGCCCCCAGCTCCTCTTCACGAACGCGAGACCCCACTAGCCAACGCGAGACCCCACTAGCCAACGAACGTGAAGAAGGAAACCAGACACATGCATTAGAAAATTCCAACAGTTGTTTAAGTCCAATCTTTCAATTCGTTAACTATCTGAAACTCATCCGGGGCCCCCGGGACCTCAACCAAATACACCAACAATACCTAAAATATCATACTAACTTAGTTGAAACCTCAAATCACATCAAACAATGTTAAAATCACCAACCACACCCCAATTCAAGCTTAACGAAAACTAACGGATTCCAACTTATACTTCGATGCCGAAACCTATCAATTCAATTTCGATTGACCTAAAATTGTGCACACAAGTCATAAATGACATAACGGAGCTATAAAATTTTCAGAAATGGATTCCTACTCCGATATCAAAATGCCAACCCCGCGATCAAACTTCCAAACTTAAATTTCTATTTTAGCCATTTCAAGTCTAATTTAACTACGGACTTCCAAATAATTTTTCGAACACGTTCCTAAGTCCAAAATCACCATACGGAGCTATTAGAATCATCAAAACTCTATTCTGGGGTCGTTTACACATAAGTCGACATCCGATCACTATTTTAACTTAAGCTTTAAACCTTGAAACTAAGTATTCCATTCCATTCCAAAACCTCACTGGACCCGAACCAATCACCATGACGAGTCACATAACAACTGTAAAGCATAAATTGAGCAGTAAATCGGGGAACGGTGTTGTAATACTCAAAACGACCAGTCGGGTCGTTATATTCTCCCCCTCTTAAATAAACGTTTGTCGAACGGGTTTAGAATTATACCTGGAGCCTCAAATAAGTGTGAATATTTGCTCCACATCTCCCGCTCAGTCTCCCAAGTAACCTCTCTGACTGGCTGGCCTCTCCACTGTACCTTCACTGACGCTATATTCTTTGACCTCAGCTTTCAAACATGCCGGTCTAAAATGGCCACCGACTCTACATCATACGTCAAATTATCATCCAGCTGCACGGTACTGAAATCCAAAATATGAGACGGACCCCCGACATACTTCCGGAGCATGGATACATGGAAAACTGGATGAACACCTGATAGACTAGGTGGAAAAGCAAGTTCATAAGCCACCTCTCCAATCTTCTTAAATATCTCAAAATGCCCAATATACCGAGGGCTCAACTTAACCTTCTTCCCGAACCTCAACACACCCTTCATGGGTGAAATCTTGAGCAGAACCTTCTCTCCAACCATGTAAGCAACAGCGCGGACCTTCCTATCGGTATAACTCTTTTGTCTAGACTGCGTCGTGCGAAGCCGCTGCTGAATCAATTTAACCTTCTCCAAAGCATCCTGAACCAAGTCAGTACCCAATAGCCTAGTCTTACCTGGCTTAAACCAGCCCACCGGAGACCGGCACCATCTCCCATACAAAGCCTCATACGGAGCTATATGGATGCTCGACTGGTAGCTGTTATTGTAAGCAAACTCTGCGAGTGGCAGAAATTGATCCCAAGAACCCCCAAAATCAATGACACAAGCGCGCATCATATCCTCCAATATCTGAATAGTGCGCTCGGACTGACCATCCATCTGAGGGTATAATGTTGTACTCAATTGAACCTGTGCCCAATTATCGCTGCTCTGCTCTCCAAAACTGTGATGTAAACTGCGTGCCCGATCTGAAATGATGGACACTGGCATACCGTGTAGGCGAACAATCTCGCGGATATAAATCTCAGCCAACCGCTCCGAAGAATAATTAGTACCAACTGGAATAAAATGTGCGGATTTGGTCAACCGATCTACAATCACCCAAACAGCATCAAACTTTCTCAAGGTCCGTGGGAGCCCAACTACGAAATCCATGGTAATACGCTCATATTTCCATTCCGGAATTTCAAGTCTCTGAAGCAATCCTCCCGGTCTCTGATGCTCGTACTTTACCTGTTGACAATTTAAACACTGAGCTACAAACCCAACTATATCTTTCTTCATTCGCCTCCACCAATAGTGCTGCCTCAAATCCTAATACATCTTCGCGGCACCTGGATGAATGGAGTACCGCAAACTGTGAGCTTCCTGGAGAATCAACTCACACAAACCATCTACATTAGGCACACATAGCCTGCCCTACATCCGTAATACACAGTCATTTCCAATAATGACTTCCTTGGCATCACCGTGCTGAACCGTGTCCTTAAGGACAAGCAGATGGGGGTCATCATATTGACGTTCTCTGATATGATCATAAGGAGAAGACTGAGAAATCACATAAGCCAAAACTCGACTTGGCTCGAAAATATCCAATATGACAAACTGGTTGGCCAAGGCCTGAGCATCCAAGGCTAAAGGCCTCTTTGCTACCGGTAAGTATGCTAATCTGCCCAAACTCTCCGCCTTACGACTCAAGGCATCGGCCACCACATTAGCCTTTCCGGGGTGATAGAGAATGGTGATGTCATAATCCTTAAGCAACTCCAACCACCTCCGCTGCATCAAATTAAGATCATTTTGTTTAAACAGATGTTGTAGACTCCGGTGATCGGTATAAACCTCACAATGGTACAAATAATGCCACCAAATCTTCAAGGCATGAACAATAGATGCTAATTCAAGGTCGTGGACCAGATAATTCTTCTCATGTACCATTAACTGTCTGGATGCATAGGTAATCACCATATCGTCTTGCATCAGCACTACGCCGAGACCAATACGTGACACATTACAATACACAGTATAAGACCCTAAACCTGTTGGCAACACCAATACTGGGGTTGTAGTCAAAGCCATCTTGAGCTTCTAAAAGCTCTCTTCACACTCATCCGACCACCTGAACGGAGCACCTTTTTGGGTCAATTTATTCATAGGCGATACAATAAAGGAGAAACGTCCACAAAACATCGATAATAACCGGCCAAACCGAGAAAACTCTGAATCTTCGTAGATAAAGATGGCCTGGGCCAACTCTGAACTGCCTCTATCTTCTTCGGATCCACCTTAATTCCTTCACTAGACACTATGTGTCCCAAGAATGCTACTGAACTAAGCCAAAACCCACACTTAGAGAATTTGGCATATAGTCTCTCCTCTCTCAACCTCTGTAATACAATACCCAAGTGATGTACATGCTCCTTCTGGCTACGTGAGTACACCAGGATATCATCAATAAATACCACGACAAATGAATCAAGATAAGGTTGGAATACACTATTCATCAAGTGCATAAATGTTGCTGGGGCGTTGGTCAGCCTAAAAGACATCACAAGAAATTCATAGTGACCATAACGGGTCCTGAATGCCGTCTTTAGAATATTCGAATCCCGAATTTTCAACTAGTGATACCCTGATCTCAAATCAATTTTGGAGAATACCCTCGCTCCCTGAAGTTGGTCAAATAAATCATCAATACGTGGCAAAGGATATTTGTTCTTGATTGTAACTTTGTTCAGTTGTCTATAATCAATGCACATCTGTATAGTACTATCTTTCTTTTTCACAAACAAAATCGATGCACCCCAAAGTGACACTAGGCCTAATAAACCCCTTATCAAGGAGTTCCTAAAGTTGCTCTTTCAATTATTTCAATTCAGCTGGTGCCATACGATATTGAGGAATAGAAATGGGCTGAGTGCCCAGCACCAAGTCAATACCGAAATCAATATCCCTGTCGGGTGGCATACCCGGCAAGTCTGCAGTAAATACATCCGAAAAGTCTCGCACGAGCGGTACTGAATCAATAGTTGGAGTCTTCGTATCAACATCTCTCATAAAGGCCAAATATGACAAACACCCATTCCAAACCATATGTTGGGTCTTCAAATAGGAAATTACCCTGCTTGGAACATAATCTAGCGAACCTTTCCTTTCGACCTTTGTCAACCCTGGCATTGCTAATGTCATGGTTTTTGTGTGACAGTCCAAAATAGCATAACATGGAGACAACTAATCCATACTAAGGATTACAACGAAATCAACCATACTGAGCAATAAAAGATCAACTCTAGTCTCCAGCCTCCCAATAGTTACCACACAAGACCGATACACACGGTCCACAGTAATAATATCGCCCACCGACGTAGATACACGAACAAGTGAAATAAGGATTCACGATGCATATTCAGATAATAAGCAAAATATGATGATACATACGAATAAGTGGAACCAGGGTCAAATAATATAGAAGCCTCCATGTGGCACACTAAAACAGTACGTGTGATCACTACATCTGAAGCAACATCATCTGGCCTGGCAGGAAAAGCATATAATCGGGCCTAACCGCCACCTGGTCGACCTCCCCCTCTTGGGCGACTGCTAGCTGACTGAGCACCACCCCGAGCTGGCTGGGCGGGTGGCGAAGTAACTGGTGCTGAAGTTGTAGTCTGACTCCTCTGCTGCACTGGACCTCCTGGGGGACGAGGACACTACCTCCACATATGCCCAAACTCCCCACACTCAAAGCAACTCCCCTGTACTGGTGGTGGTGCGGACTGAATCGGGCCCCCAGAACCAGAATAACTGCTAGAAGCACCCGGTGCAAATGAACCCTGAACTGAAGGGGCACGGGACGAACTTTAGGATGGAAGGGCACCGAGAGATGGCTGACCCTGATGAGAACTGTATGAACCATGATTGGATGATGCACCACGGTGACCTGGATGACCCGTCTGGGTGTGCCTGTAAGGACGACCCCTGCCGCGGTAAAACTAACCCCTGAAGGAACACCACTAAAATCACCTGGTCCACGAGGCCTCTTGGCCTCCCTCTCACCACACTCCTAACTATGGACTACCTCTATCTGCCAAGCAATGTCAATTACCTCATCAAAAGTAGCACCAGATACCATCTCCCAAGTCATAAGTAACCGCAGCTGATATGTGAGGCCATCAATGAACCTCCTAATCCTCTCCCTATCAGTGGGAACCAACCAACCTGCATGACGAGCCAACTCAGAAAACCTCATCTCATACTGGGTCACAGACATGCCATCTTGCCGAAGTTGCTCAAACTGTCTGCGTAGCTCCTCCCTACGAAACTGCGACACGAACTTCTCCAAAAAGAGATAGAGAACTCCTGCCATGTAAGTGGTACTGCACCGACCGGCCTGCGCCTCTCATAAGCCTACCAACATCTGAAGGCAGCCCCAGAAAACTAAAAAGTAGTGAACGAGACCCCACTGGTCTCCAAAATACCCGATGTCTGAAGCATCCGCTGGCACTGATCTAGAAAACCATGAGCATCCTCTGTCTCAGCACCGCTAAATGATGGAGGTCGAAGTCTCCCAAATCTCTAAAGTCTCTTCTGCTCATCATGTGCTATAACGGGGACTATAGGGGCCTAAGCAGCTGCAACTGGCTGGGCTGGAAGTGCCTCCGATATCTGAAGTCCCTACACTACCTGATCTGGAGTACGGGCAACATGGGTATGAGTACCTCCCCTGGCCTGAGAAAATCTCACAAATACTAGATATAATACACTCCCAAAATCCGGTGTCACTAAGTACATGAGCATCTATATATTACAAGTCTGAAAAGTATGTTCTATAATAGTCTGAGACCAAATACAATAAACAAGGAGATACGGAAGGAGAGACAAGGTCTGCGAAACACGGCAGCTACCTCTGAATCTCCGAAAAATTAACTGTACAAAAGAATCAACACCTACTGTGTCCGAGATTACCTGGATCTGCACACGAAGTACATGGTGTAGTATGAGTACAACCAACTCAGTAAGTAACAATAATAAATAAGAACTGAAAGTAGTGACGAGTTTCACGGCTAAGTCCAAATACAGTAATTTTCAACACAAAAAGGGTAGGCATGCTCTCAAGTTCAACATTTGAAATTCCACAGTAATTTCATATCAACTTTGACTGAAACAGAAGATAATGTCTTTCAGAAATTTCCAAAACAATGATATATGACAGCTGAAATGCAGCAATAATGAAATCAATGCATCCTCTCAGAGTAACAGTCACCCAGTCCTCCCATTCACTCCAACCTCACAGTCACTCTTTCCTCACAGTCACTCATTCCTCTCAGTCACTCAGCACTCGGCATTCGGCACTCGCACTCAGTAGGTACCTACGCTCAATGGGGGTGTGTACAGACTCCGAAGGGGCTCCTTCACCACAAGCGTTATATCAAGCCAATCATGGCATAATCAATGAAATATGTTGCGATGTGCAGCTCGATCCCATAAATATCCTCACAATTAGGCCCACGACCTCACTCAGTCATCAACCTCTCCAGTCTCTCGGGCTCTCAGAAATCATGATAAGCAACCCAAACATCAATGATATGATGCATCAATAATGAAAAATAGAGACTAAGAAGAAATGTGCAAATAAAATTGTGAGTGAGTGCAAAATAATAATTTAGCAAATAATTCCATAAATACACGACCTTTGTGGGTCCCAATAGTGTAAACACATAGTTTAAATATGATTTATAGTTCGATTTCTCTAAAATGTGAAAATATACGGATATCAACAGATTATTCAACTACACGGTTCTATAAAATTGACCAAGTCACAGTTTCTACGGTACACGCTAACACGCCCATCACCTAGTATGTGGGTCACCTCAAATCCAATCACATAACACATAATCTGGGGTTTCATACCCTCAGGACCAAATTTAGAATTGTTACTTACCTCAAAGCATGTAATTCTTTATTCTGCAATGCCCTTGCCTCGCGAATCGGCCTCCAAACGCCTCGAATTCAGCCACAAATAATCTGATTCAATCAATAAAATTATAGGAATTAATTCCATATGAAAATACAAATTTTCCATCAAAAACCGAAATTTCACCCAAAATTCGCTCGTAGGTCCCACATCTCGGAACCAGAAAAAAGTTACAAAATCCGAAAGTTCATTCAACTACGAGTCCACTCATACAAATTTTATCAAATTCTGACATCAACTTGACCCTCAAATCTTCAAATTAAACCAAGAGGGTTTTCTAAATTTTCCAACTTAATTTACCGATTAAATGTTAAAAACAACAATGGATTCGGGTAATTTGACCAATACTGAGTTAAGAACATTTACCCCCCTTATTTTTCTTGAAAATCTCCCAAATATCGCCTCTTCCCGGGCTTCAATCCGTCAAAAATAAAAAATGGGACAAACTCCCATTTTCAGAACTTAAACTTTCTGTCCAGACTTTTCTTCTTCGCGAACGCGACAGGTCCCTCGCATTCGCAAAGCACAAAATTGTGTTGTCCAATATTGCCCTTCGCGAACGCGATACTTTTCGGGAAAACCTTCGCAAACGCGAAGGCAAAAATCCTCACCAGCTATTTTCCCTTTTTCGCGAACGTGATGCCCAATCACGAACGCGATGAACAACCTCGCCTCCCCCCTCCCCCCAGCTCCTCTTCGCAAACATGAGACCCCACTCGCAAACACGAAAAGCAAATCTTGCATGCCTCAAGTTTCCTTTCGAGAACGCGAGAACCCACTCGTGAACTCGAAGAAGGAAACCAGACACAGGCATTAGAAAATTCCAGCAGTTGTTTAAGTCCAATCTTTCGATCCGTTAACCATCCGAAACTCACCTGAGGCCCCTGGGACCTCAACCAAATACACCAACAAGTCCTAAAACATCATACGAACTTAGTCGAAACCTCAAATCACATCAAACAATGCTAAAATCACCAATCACACCCCAATTCAAGCTTAACGAAAACTAACGAATTCCAACTTCTACATTCGATGTCGAAACCTATCAATTCAATTCCGATTGACCTTAAATTTTGCACACAAATCATAAATGACATAACAGAGCTATAAAAAATTTCAGAACTAGATTCCGACTCTGATATCAAGAAGTCAACTACCCGGTCAAACTTCCAAACTTAAATTTCTATTTTAGTCATTTCAAGCCTAATTTAACTACGGACTTCTAAATAGTTTTTCGGACACGCTCCTAAGTCCAAAATTACCATACGAAACTATTGAAATCATCAAAACTCTATTGCGGGGTCGTTTACACATAAGTTAACATATGATCACTATTTAACTTAAGCTTTAAACCTTGGAACTAAGTGTTCCATTCCATTCTAAAATCTCACCAGACCCGAACCAATCACCCCGGTGAGTCACATAATAACTGTAAAGCATAAATTGAGAAGTAAATGAATAGCGGGGTTGTAATACTCAAAACGACCGATCGGATCGTTACAATAAGATTCTTACGCTTTTTTAAAACTTTTCTCTAAAAATGTCACATGCTATGTAACTTTGTTGTATTTCACCTAACAAAGGCAAATCATATGGAGACAAGTCCATTGCATTTGGCAATTGGCATCTTCGCAAATAACCTTATGATGCCTAATTTTATGGTCCCCAATGTTTGGTTAAAGTCGTGATTTAGTCTTGATCTCTTTGATAGTGTCAATTTCCAACTCGAATTATGACAGCAAAAGATGGTGAAGGCAGCAACTTTGTATTTCTCTCTCTATATATATGTATTTTATTCTTTATACATTTTTGAGAGAAAAAGATGATTTTTTCTTTTACTCTCCTAAACATATACAGTATGTGGATTCCACGTGTAGTTTCGGTTATCTAGTTTTGGAATAATACAAGGCGGCTGAACGATATTGGTGGCCGGCTCAACGATATTGGTGGCCTAAGGACAAAGCTCAATAAGAGGCCTTAAATTTATTTAATAAAATTTATTTTTTTTTATTTTTCTTTTTTTAAGATAATATACCGACCATCTTGTGCGTACATTGATCATTTATTCATTCATTTATCTGCTAGCTTTCACCATTGCAAAATATTTGATACCTCTACTTACTAAGGCTTAGATATATTTTTATAAAAAATATATATTGATGATTAAGATAATATTTTTATAAATTCTCATAATCCAATAATTTCAATTTGTACCACTAAATAGATGTCAGTATAATTTCATACATATTTAAAATAGTTCAAGTATATTTCGAAGTGACAAATGGCTTGATCCACTCTTTACAAGAAATAATCAACTCCAAAGAATATTACAAGAAACTTTATTTTTTATTTATCAAATAGTCATCAAATTATTTATTTTTATATATTGTATATTTATTATCCAGACATCACTAGTGAAATTTCACTGGGTCGTTGTTGTTGTATATTTATTATAAAACTCAAGTTATTTATCTGAATAATCTCTATCACATTCCTAAAGAATTTTTTTTTATAAAATCTAGTATTTTCTATTAATAACTTTATAATGTGTAATAATATATAATTTGAAAAAATTGGGGCCTTCAATTCCGGGGGCCTAAAGCAATCGCTTTACTGGCTTCCCCTAGAATCAGCACTGGTATAATATATCAAAATAATATATGATTAACCTTTTAATCACCACTTTGACTTTATTCCTACTATAACTAGTATATGGAAGCCAAAATATATTTAAACTCTTGCATACAGACAAAAGATAGTCATATGACTTTTTGCCTCATGTAAAACATGTGGGACTCCCATGTTCATCGACAAAAGGAGACAAATTAAATGTCTTAGACAATTTATTAGACTCGACCTATTTCAGAATATTCTTGATACATCTTTTGTAGACAAAATCTTCGACTAGTGATAAGAAACTCATACAATATATATGTGTAAGCATAAATGGCCTTAATTCATACATTTACCGGACAGTTTGTCAATAACTTCGCTAGTGTGGGCTTGATCACATTGTCGGTCCCAAGCCCGAAAAAAGAAATAGGACTACGGTAAGCTGACAGTCAGCGTAAAACTTATCAATTTTGATGAATCCTTACGGTGATCGTATATATATATTGTCCAAGCATATTACTCCCAAATTTTTCAGCGTAGGAAAAAAATACTTATAATATAAGATAACAAATTGACCTTTGAGAAAAGTAGATGATGATCAAGGTGAGAATACTTTGTCTCCACAGCGACACCTCCAAACTTGGGGATAATATTGCTCATTCTCATCACCGTCTTCTTCTTCAATTAATACTTGAATGGGCATGCATTGGTAGCATTTTGATTGACAAGCCACTGGAATTGATCCATCAACTTTAATCACCTCTTCCTCTTTAGTCATCTTGAGCAAAACATAATTTAAGTCCATGAGTATGTGGAAAATTAATATGATAAGCATTAATTAGTAATTTATAATAGAAATAGTAACTAATCTCTTATAGCAAGTTAAAATATATTGGTAATATATGTCAAGATTATGAGCTATGAGTGAGTTTTGCTTCTCATCCAATGGAGGATTCAGAACTTTCTAGAATATGCAGCTCGAAGGAGAGAGAGAGAGAGAGAGAATAGGGAGCCTCTGATTTGAGAAATGAAACTCTACTAACTATTATTGAGCATTGTACACTTATACACATAAGCGACCAAAAAGAGAGCAAAATGTAATAGCTAAGCTAACACACCTAAGCTAACAGTTGGAACTCCACTAACTAATTAACTGTCTAGTGCTCTGTTGACTCAGCAAAGATATACAAGTATAAATATAATCTCCATCCCCCCCACCCCCCCTTAAGTTAGAGGTTAGGCAATCACAACCAACTTGCCAAGAACAGAAGAATGTTTCACCCCAGTGAGAGCTTTAATGAGGACATTTGCAAGTTGCTCTCTAGTACCAATGTCATGCAAAGAAATAAGGCCCTCCTAAAGCTTGGTGCGCACAAAGTGGCAATCCACTTCAATGTGCTTTGTTCGCTCATGAAACACAGGGTTTCTAGCAATGTGTAGGACAGACTGGTTGTCACAATGCACAGGTATGGGCAAGAAGACTGGAATAGTGAGCTCATCAAATAACCTGTATAACCAGACTAGTTCACCAACCACCTTCCTAAGTGCTTTGTACTCTGCTTCTGTTGAGGATAGGGAGATGGTTTCTTGTTTATTAGACTTCCAACTCACAGGGCTGCCACCTAGGAGAATAATGTAGCCAGACACTAACCTCCTAGAATCAGGGCAAGCTGCCCAGTCAGAGTCACAATAAGCAGTAATGGAAAGATCAACTGCATTGCTGAAATATAAACCCAAGGTAGGATCTTTCTTGAAGTACCTCAACATGTGGTAAGCTACATGTAGATAGGGTTCCGTGGGGTCTTGCATAGATTGACTCAAATGTTGAACCCCATATGCTATATCTAATCTAGTATTGGTAAGGAAAATTAACTTTCCAACCAATTTTCTATAGAATATTGGATCAGACAAGGGAGAACCTTCCTTAACCTTCAGTTTCACTGTTGGATCAAGAGGAGAGGTTAGACTGGTTGAATGTAGACAGTCATACTCCTTCAGTAGATCCAAAACGAACTTTCTCTATGAGATCATGATGCCATCTTCCTTGTAGATAACCTCCAGTCCTAGGAGATAGTGTAATTGCCCCAAATCTTTAATTCTGAATCTCTCATGTAAGAAAGCTTTAAGCTGATCAATTTCCTCGGAATCAGTCCCTGTGAGTAGGACATCATCAACATAAATTGCTACAAAAACAGTGGAGGATCCCTGTTTTTTGTAGAACAGGGAATAATCATGCAAGGAATGTGTGTATCCCCTTGAGTACAGGGCCTCAGTCAACTTATCATACCATTGCCTACTAGCCTATTTCAACCTATAGAGGAACTTGTTCAGCCTACAGACTAAATCCGGTGACTGCAACTCCAATCCTGGTGAGGCCTTCATGTAGACTTCTTCATGCAAATCTCCATGAAAGAATGCATTATTTACACTCAATTGGTAAACCTGCAATCCTTTCTTAGCTGCAATGGCAACCAGGGACCTCACAGTGGTCATCTTGACTACATGAGAAAAGGTCTCTATGTAATCTATGCCATCTTGTTGTGTGTACCCTTTCACAACTAGCCTGGCTTTGTATCTTTCTATGCTACCATCAGCTTTATGTTTTACCTTGTACACCCACTTACACCCAATAGCATGCTTTCCCTTAGGCAAAGGAACCAAATCCCAGGTATTATTGGCATACAAAGCTTCAAATTCTTGAGTCATAACACTTTGCCAAGCAGGATACATGGTTGCCTCTTCATATGAACTTGGTTCTCTATCATGACAAATGTTTCTTACAATATGCTAACTATTAGGGTGTAAATCATCAGGAGCAATGTGATTATTTTGTGAAAACAAAGCATGAAGGGAAAAGGTAGAATTACACTTCAAATTGGGTAGACTATATATATAGTCATTCAAGTGACAAGGGATCTTAGGCTCCCTGCTAGATCTTTTTTGGCCTAAGGACTCTATGGTAGAAGGATGAAACTGAGTAATTGGAGGTGATATGGAGTGATAGAAAAGCTCAGCAGGAGCTTGTGACTCAGAATAACAGGGTGTATTGGAGGAAGAGATGGGTGACACATCAGAATGAGAAGGTGTGGTATTAGAGGAAGAAATGGATGACATAATTGTGTCCCCTTGGTCAGTTAAAGGATATGTTGAAGGGATAACAGTGTGGTCAGATAGATGGTCTACAGTAGGAAAAATGGGGGTAAATTCTGCACATATAAAGTATGGGTGAAAGGAAAAATAGATTCATGAAACAAGACATCCCTAGAGATAAATATTCTCATAGTGGCTAGACTCAATACTTTGGAACCTCTAAAGGGATACCTCACAAATACATGTGGAGTAGCCCTTGGCTCAAATTTGTCCCTGGGTGGTTTAGGCACAGTAGGGTAGGACAAACAACCAAAACTTTTCAAGTGAGAGTAGGTAGGTTTCATGTCATACAATAGTTCAAAAGGACATTTATTCTTGGGGTGTATAAGGACATGTTTTTTTGGTGATTTATACCCATTGATTGGAAGAAAGAAGAAGCCTTATTTTTAGTAAATTCTAGGCCATTATCAGTCCTCACACACTGGATGTTGGTTTGGAACTAATTTTCTACCATGTTCACAAATGTTTTTATGACCTGAAGTGCATTGCTCTTGCAGCTCAGAAGGTGTGTCCAGGTTGACCTACTGTAGTCATCTACTAAGGTGAGGAAATACTTGAAGTTATTGTGAGTAGACACATGATAGGGACCTCGTAGATCAACATGAAGAAGTTCAAAGATTTTGGTAGTACTGCTTGTTTTCTGAGGGAAGGGAAGCCTGGACTGTCTGGCCATGGGACAAATAGAACAAATAAAAGGTTGTTTGGAAGAGAAAGATGCATGTATAGTGGATATGCCTCTCATCTTATTAAAGGGTACATGACCGAGTCTATAATGCCACAATAGATCCACACTATCTCTGAGGGAAGAAGAAGAAAGTAGAGTAGAAACAATGTCTTTATTATTGCATTTGGAATTATTTACAGTAGGATGGTGGGATGGGATAGACAGTGCATTGTATTCATATCACCAGCATGACTAGAAAAATAAGGAAATACATATTTTGAAACTGAAGTGAGACTACCTATCTTTAGACATTAAGAACAGAGAAAATATAGTCCATCATATATCTTACCAATCTCCAGAGGCCTCTTCAATGAAGGGGTCTGCAGTAGACAGGAAATGTTAGAAAAAGATGCAATACGCTTGAGATGTACTGCTAGTGAACTGATGGAAACGAGGTTAAATTTGAAAAATAATATAAACAGAACTTTGTGTAAGGTGATTTTGGGGGTCCGAAGTACATCTCCAATTTGAGTTACTTTAACTTTGTAACAATTTGGAAGTTTAACAAGCAGGGGATATGGAAGACTTATGATATTTCATAGATAAGTGTTATTAAAAGTCATATGGTGTGAAGCTCTTGAATCTAATATCCACAAGTCAGCTTTTGCATTGAAACACTTGCACGATGGATTATCAAAATCAATGGAAGAAGTACAAGCTATCATACCTGCAAAATTCACAGAAGCTCCACCAGAAACGCTTGCATTATTTTTTCCTGTATTCCCAACTTGAAAATGTTGCAGCAGACTAAGAATCTATTCATACTATTTCTTTGAAAGGCTCATATTCTGGTTGTCTCCCTGATGATCTGATTCTTCTCCTTTTGCTGATTGTATATCTGATGGCATTCCCTGCACATTTATAACAGTGTTAGCCACAGTTCTCTTCCCCTTATTGAACCTCATGTTATTGTTGTTGTTATACCCATGTGAATTTTATTTGTACTACTGTGGACCCTAGCCAAAACCTTGAGGGTATCCATGAAGCTTGTAACATCTATCTTTGGTATGTCCTGGTTGTTTACAGTGGTCACAAAATGGTCTATGTCTGTTGTTTGCAGTTTGATTCCCACCAGATGAGTAGTTTGTCTTGAAGGTTCTTCATCTCAAGTTGACATTCAACGTAGTAGAGTCAAAATTCAATTGGTTTCTGGGCTTGAATTCTCTCTGCTTCTCCTCTTATATCAGTAAAGCAAAAACTTGTGCCATGGAAGGCAATGGATTCATCATGAGTATGCTCCCTCGAACAACTATGTAGACCTCGTTAAGTCACATTAGGAACTGTATCAATCTTTTATCATACTCTTTCTTGTGCATACTTTTCTTTGATCCACAAGTGCATACATAGCTACAATGAGTTTTGGCACTCAGTGTATTCAACTCTTTTTAGAGTTTCTTCATCCGTGTGTAGTAACATGTGATGTCAACTAATTCCTCACTCAAATCATTAATCTCTTTCTGGATTTGGTACAACTTAGCTCCATTCGTCTGATCATATCGATTCTCCAATTCCTCCCACAACTCGACGAAATTATTTACATACTCAACACTATATGCGATATCATTTGCCAAGCAGTTCAGAATCCATGAAGTAACTATGTCGTCACACCTCTCCCACTGGCGAAAACTTGGAGATGTCATATCGAGCCTTTTACACTCTCCGTTGATAAAACCTAGTTTATTTTTCACTGAGAGATCTCAACACTCCTCTTCTCCAGGAGCGATAACCAACTCCATCGAAATGAACGGGTACTAATGTAGAGCCCTGACTATCAGAATGATGAATGTAAAGAGGATTAGTCGCATCAATTACCGTTTGTGTGGTGGCCGTCGTTGTCACTTCGTTAGTGCTTTCAATTCATGCTCATTGCCCAGGAACATGGACACTTAAAAGGATTTAACAAGTGTAATGCAAGTCAACTTGCTAGAAGCTGTTAGCTTTATTATTGAGAAGAAATAGTCAAGAGCTTCATGTGTAAGCTGATATATGCTTGTTATCTGTCATGAATATATTGTGTGGATTCCATAGGGAGGAAAAGCAGAAAAACAAAAACAAAGTAGGTCTCTTAAGATGACACATTTGCTCGCTGCTTAGTTTCTAAGAAGATTAGCATCACAACTTGTGCACTACAACTAAATTAGGGGTGTCAAATGGGTGGGTTGAGTCAATTTTGGGCGGGTCAAAATGGATTGAGTCAATAATTTGACCCGTCCAAAAGTTACTTGGGCTAAGATGAGCTGATTCAAGATGGGCTCAAATTTGGGTCATAACCCAACCCGTCGCCCGTCTCTTATCAAGCTTTACTTAATACTAGGGCTGCTTATCGGGCGGATTGGGCGGTTAATTACTCTTAACGGTTTGGCTTAACGGTTATCGCCTTTTAAATGTATTAATCTGCTAGCCACCCGATAAGATATCGGGCGGATTGGTATCGATTTAACTCTTATCGGGCGGTTTATCGGCCTAATTAAATCTATATTGCGTGCATTAATTATTTGTTGACCGCCTAGCATACAAATTCATAATAGGAAATTACGCATTGAGTCCCGACAAACATGTATGCTAACGCCTACATAAGAATGATGTAGTGTGTCATGTGTTGTAGAGTGAAAAAAGTAGAACACATTGTAGGCTAGATTACATCCCAAAGCAGACTACATATGAGTTCAGACATACATGTATGTTAACGCCTACCATTAAATCCCAAAGCAGACTACATTACATGAGTCCAGACATACATATGTCTGATAAGGCCTAGCATACAAATTCAGAATAGGAAATTCCAGTCTATATTCAAAGTGAGTCCAGGATACATATTTTAAAATGATTAATCCATAAGTGAGCAGAATACACAGAAATGTTTGGCCTGCAGCTAACGCCTAACAAAGCTTGAATTTATGCAGCTTCAAAGTTCAAACAACAACTTCAAATTTCTAACTTAAACTCTCAACCAGGCATTTCACGCTATATCATTAACCATACAAACAACACCGAGCAAAAGGCAGTTATGTATAGAAATATGGATGGATTATAAGTAGTAAATAATTTACAGAAAACGCAGATGCGCTATTTCCCCAGAACATAATTCAAGACAGTACTATCGTCAATATTGTGGAATAAAAGTTGTGGCAACAACACTATTGTTCTTCTATTAAACATAGACAGCAGGCATTAGTTTTAAAAAACAAAAGTAAAGGTGAACCATAGACAACAACTTAAACAATCTTATAGTAGGGTGGGAGAATAAGCTAAGCAAATAGCCGGAAGAAGTGGAAGAGTTTTTGATATTTAATATATATATGGATAAAAATAAATTATATATATATATATTCTTAACGGGTTAACGGATTATATATATATATGTATGTATATATATTCTTAACGGGTTAACGGATTATCCGTTAAGAAAATTGAATAATCCGCCCCCAAATCGATAAGCCGTTAATAAAAGAAATTCAATCTGTTCCCCATCCGTTAAACCGTTAACCCGATACCAATAAGCCATTAAGCTTCGGTTTCGGTTCGGTTTTCGGTTTCGGTTCGGTTTTGAACACCCCTACTTAATACGTTATTTTCTTATGAATTATATATTTACTAAATAAGACTTTTTTTCTTTTGTTATAGTCATATATAACATATCAAAAAAAAAAAATTCTAAGATATTTTGACAAAGTTACTCATGGATCAATTTAGACTAAAAATCAGGTCAACTTTAAATAGGTTGAGATGAGTTGAGTTAAGATGGGTTGGGTTCAATAAATAGTCAGATCAATAACCAACCCAACCTTGGGCGGGTCATTTAGGCTTGGGCCAAATTTGACAGCCCTAAACTACGTTGTAACTTCTTACGATTTGGCGGTTTCTTGAGAAACATATATTAACATTAAGTTAAACAAATCAATTCTTGCATATTAGGTTTCCTAAAGATACAAAACGAGCTTATTCTCCTTTGTTTGAACTAAAACTTGACCATATAAAGCTTTCCATCTATACAATTTTCTCAGTAATACAGTTAAATGTGGCATTACTAAATAGCATACCACAACAGTATAAATCGCAATTTGTGTAGCTGATCAAGTTCTTTTTTTGGAGTCAGAATAACCAATTGTTGAGATAAAAGTAAATACTATTCATTGGCAAAGAAAATAAAAATGAAAATTATACAAATAATTGGAAAATACTATGCACTCGATCAGTAGAATTTATTTCGGTATTGAAAATA
The DNA here is from genome assembly GCF_000390325.3 of Nicotiana tomentosiformis. NCBI lineage: Eukaryota > Viridiplantae > Streptophyta > Magnoliopsida > Solanales > Solanaceae > Nicotiana > Nicotiana tomentosiformis. Next base: position 67,931,922 of record NC_090812.1, read on the forward strand.
ATAATTAAAACTATTAAAGCGCAGAGCTTGAATATCATAGTCCGGTCTTAATAGAAGAAAAAGTAGTGGGTAAATTACAAAGTATAATAAGAATATAGCATGCAACGGTGAAGAATAAGTAGCTGGAATAGCTCAGTTGGTTAGAGCGTGTGGCTGTTAACCACAAGGTCGGAGGTTCAAGCCCTCCTTCTAGCGTTTTTGCTTTGTTCTCCTACCTACATCTTTGCAATTTCATTTTCATATGAATTATGTTTCAATTCCCTCCAGTGACCAGTTTTCTAAATAACTACAAGTTTTTCACATATTTGGTAATGATCAACTGTTTTCTCTTGATTGTCTTCAAATTCATTAAGAAATTTTGAATGGTAATTCACTGCTAATACCGCATTTGTGAGTTAAATTATTTTATATTCAGGTTAAGTAAAATGTGAGATAGTCTTCCTTATGTTCTTATTTTTAATAATTAAACAATTTGACATAAAAAGATTAAAATCATTTTACTTGGTATGTGATTAGTAGAATTTTTTGTAGAGTTTATAAAATCATGTCCAATTTCACATTGATCATTCGATGTTTTTAACTTCTTCCTTTTCAAAAGATGTTTTTAAACTTCGCAATTCAATTTATTTGGGACTAATGTAGTAACAGTAGATTTTGGTCTAAGGATGTACAAGCAAATGGTTCATGTTCCAAGTACATGGATATGAAGGACCCAAAATAAATAAATAAGGAAAAAAATAAGACTCTTCAACTGTTTTGACTACCTCACATATCGCCTGGTCCGTAAGTATTTATTCTGCAAAGAATCCTACAAATTCGGATGAATTTTTGACAAACAAGGAACTCAATTTGACTTGAAAATTTGTCTTTTTTGAGTCATTTTAATTTTGGGTATCCAATTTTCTCTCTTTTATCCGCATGATCTTAGGAAAAACACCCTTTTCTATTAATCTCCATCCTTATAATTTCAAGAATTTATTGTAATTCCACCTGATAAAATTATGGCGAATTTGAAATCTGGGGTTCTTGTAAAATTACTTGAAGACATGAAAATTGGTAATGAAAATGCCACGTTAGAAGATCAAAATAAGCCAGCATTGTTACAAATCAGAAGCATAATCCCTGTCCTTGAAGAAGGTAATTTATTGCCCAATAGGGGATTTTGCCTCAAGATTTCAGATGCATCACACGCAATTTATGTCACATTGCCCCAAGACCAAAATGAGCTAATTTTAGGCAACAATTTAAAACTAGGACAATTCATTTATGTACATAAATTGGAGGATGCACAACCATTTCCATTGCTCAAAGATTTAACGCCTCTCCCTGGTAGGCGTCCGTGTGATGGAACCCCTGAAGATACTGGCTCGGTTCCAAATTTTGAGAAGATTCTTGATTCATCCAATTATGATTTTATTGTTGAAAAGGGTGTCATTTCTGAAGAAAAGATTATGGAAATATCATCAAATTTAAGAAGATTATCTTTAGAGTCATCTGATGATATAGAGGAAGTGAGGAAGAAAAGTGATGTTCTTGAGAATAGTACTGCTAAAGGCAAGTTTAGGTCATTGAGTGCTTCAAAAACTCGTCCAGGAAATAAAAGATTTGATGTTGAGAGAAGAAATTCTGATGTTCTGGGGTTAGTTAGTAGGAGTAGGAGAATGTCTGTTGACAATGATAGTGATACGGATAGCACGGTATCTTCAGTTTCATCATCCATCTGGAATTCTAAGAGGAAAAGTTGGAATGAGTTAAAAAAATTGGGTGCTGATGAGATTTTTGATTCTTCAGTTGTCAAACACAATATCAGACCACCACGTTGTCGTAGTGCAACTGTGAGTTCCCTCTAACTTTCTATAGTTAGTTTCCTCAATGTTTCATTTTTTCTGATGTGATAAAGAGTTTGATAAATGCATAATGAGATGTTCAGAAAGGTACTACTTAGCAGATAAATGTAAATAATAACATTTTCTTAGCTACAGAAGTAGGCCACGAGGTAGCATGGTCTGTTCTTATCTGTTTTAAAGCTTAAGTAGTTTTGAAGCTGGCGTGTCCAAGGATTGATAAATTTTCAGAAGTTATCAGCCATCAAGGAAATATCTTTCTTTTGGTTGATTGAGCCAAAATGTTACATCTGGTATCACAATTGCTTAATTTGTATTGATGTTTGACTATTGTCTGAGTAGCTGGAATAGCTAGTGATTTAGACTTTGGAAAGATATACATGTTAGTTGTAGTATAAAGCTGCCAAGTCCACTTTCAGCTGGAGTAATTGATAGGGGATATCATGTTATCGTGGCCTCTAAGATTTTGATTCTTATTTATTCAAAGTGATTAGTCTTTCTCTAAAACTTTAGTCATCATTTTGGTTAATTATCAGATTCTGAACTATTTTAGCCTGCGTTTCAGTTTTATATTAGGTCCTTTCCGAGGTAATTCTTAATATCTTATGTTGACAGGTTTCACCTGTTCGTTCTGTCAAATACGACAGCTCAGATGACAATTCAAGTTCAATATCAAGAAGAAGGCTTGTTGGTTCTGCAAAGAAAATAGTCAAGAGTTCAACTAAGAACAAGAATTCTTTGTCAAAGGTAAACTCTGAACAAGCCTTCCATCCAATTAAACGTTTAGTATATGACAGACAAGGCGCAGAAAGTGGGATTTCATGGGATTCACTGCCCTCAAGTTTGGTGAACCTTGGCAAGGTACTGAGTTCAATTGTAGTTAATCGGCATAACTTGAATGACCAATTGAGCAATTCATAGTAATAACTATGCCTGCTATTTTCTCTTGCATTTCAGGAGGTAATAAAGCAAAGAGACATTGCTCTCTTTGCAGCTGCAGATGCTTTGCAAGAAGCTTGTGCAGCTGAGAGGTTGCTCAATTCATTAAGGTAATTACTTTTTGTATTCAATCCTCCTTTCTGCTAAATGAGTCTCACAATTATAGATAGCTTTCGTCTTTAAAGTAATACATTAAATTTCCTTATTGGTCGTAAGGACAATGCAGTATGGTCTGTCTTGCATGTAACTCAGAATGTGCCAATATGAAATGAACTCAAATGAAGTTAGATAACTTTCATAGTATATATTCATTGTCCTCAAATTCGAATTTCCTAATTGCCTTATCTAAATCAGTTTGCCAGTGATATAAGGACTATCTTGGCAGCTGTCGTCTGACTATGTAAAGTTTTAAAGCATATGATAGAGATCATGGAAAGACTCTCAGCATACACCACATACATATCAATCAACTAGGGGAAAAAATGAAAGATTCAAATTGTTGCCCTTCTTATTCATGAACTGAAATGTGCATCAGCATCAGCTAGCAGTCTACACCGAGTTACCAGTTCCAATGACATGATATTGTTTTTCTATTTTGAATTTACTGTTATATGTACATTTCTTTTGTTACTCTCCTTTATTTTCTTCTCTGTTATATAGTTCTGTTGCATTATGGATCGGAAGTATAGAAGCTAACACTTCTTCTTTTCTCCAGCAAATTCTCGGAGTTTCATTTACCTGAAGAAGATGATCTACAACGTCATGTTGATATGTTTTTGGATCTTCAAGATGATATGGCTCAGACAAGACTAATAACGAAATCACTGACAAATATAAGTCCACTTGGACTAAAAGAAACAGATTCAAGTAGCACAATTTCAGATAATGAAGCATTGACTATTGCGGTGCAAAGAAAGAAAAATGCAGCTGCATGGATAAAATCTGTTGTGGCTTTAGATCTTTCACCATGCTCCACTTCCCTCAATCAAATTCCTAACACTATGACCGTCGTCAATACATTGAAGAAGTCAAGTACATCGAATCACAGTGCAAAACAAAAAGGCGCAAACATCATGAAAACTGACAATAGAAACACTGATGACATTTCTTTTGTATTGGCATCTAACAGTGACACACATTCTGAATGGACCAGTGGTAGCACTATCCCTGCAGCTACTCGCCTAGCTTCTGCATTGCAGGACGAGTGTAGAAAAATGTTTTTGTGTTATATAGAGAAGTACATTAATGAACTTGAAAGAAAAATGTCTCTTATGGTATCAGATAACCAAGTAGCAGCAATGATGTATAAGGTCAAGAGAGTAAATGACTGGTTAGATGTGATCATCAACAAGGAAGGAAATCCTCAAAAAGATGCGAGCAAAGAAGGTTCGAACTTAGATGAAACAGAAATTGAAGCATGTAATAGGGTGAGGAACAAAATATATGGTATCTTACTGAAGAATGTGGAGAGGACTGCTATGGCTTTTGAAAGCAGCAATGCAACGTTACATCGTTGACAACTGAATTTTCAACTGTTAGCTCGTATTAAACTTGAAGAGTACATTGAAGCCAATCAGAATTGCTCTCTAAGTAGTGTACAAGTGCATATCATTCTCCCTTGTAGAGAATAAATGTAATTACTCTTTCTTTTATAGCAATGCCCAAGCTTAAGTTATTCCCACGCCTCAACACTCTGCACATTACGTTTATGTAAACTAATTTTAGTGTACGTGCGTTGCATGTGTGTATTGCGTTAATAAATATAAAATATATACTGCTTAAAATCGATGATGAATACGGACTACTGGAATATCTTATAGAAGTATTTGGCTCCGTCTTCTTCTGGATTGATTTTAATTTGTTCCATCATTGAGTAGTTCACATACAAAAGAAAAAGAATTTCCATTGCAATAAGGAAAGTATTAGAAATTCTCATATTTTTACTTGGAGATACGCTTAAGCAGTCATACAAGATCTTCTTCAAGTCTCCAATTTAATTGAAGATACCTTATACTCGACGGATTCTTTAGGTCTCTAAATTTGGAACGAAATCAAGGGAATAAGAACTTTCTTTAACAAATCCAAGCGTAATTAGTGTAGAATTATCATGAGAGAATTTAGCTTATTTTGCTAATACTGTAAAAAAATATATTTTTAATTACAATTTTATCCAACATGAATTACACTTACGAAGGGTAAAAAAGGCGAACGACATTTCGCTAAGGGCCTTCGTGCTTTTAATATAAGAGATTTTTACCTATATGTACTACATTAGAAACGTATTTACCCTCATTGTTTAGGTTTTAACTTAATTATAAGTTGATATACAATTTACTAATTATATACAAATTAGTATTAATGAGTATCCCATTATATTAGGAATTGAATAGGGAATTCCCCGTTCGCTCTCTCTCTCTCTCTCATTCTCTACCAGTATTCTTATATTAATATCTTCATGTGGATTAACTGAAGAAATGATACTAATGCTAAGTGGAAAAAAAATAGAAGATTAGTATCTAGCAAAGTTCTTGTTTCAGATCCTATGAAAACGAGGAAGTAAATAAGAAATAAATTAGCTTTGATGAAGAGAATCATTTTAGTTATCATTTTTTTAGCTTTTTGGAATCAATAAACAAAATAGTATTAATTAGAAGCGAGTAGATTGAATTGAATACTATGTTAATTCATTAAAAACTTCATTGACAACCATTAAAAAGGTTTAAAGCTTTGAATTCGAAAATGAAATGATTTTATTTTTTGTTTGGATTGGGTGTTGTTGCAAATGATTGGGAATATCCGTTGGAGTTTATATCTCAAATTTGAGACAATTTGGTGAAGATTCGAGGTAATTTTGGTTGAAATTTCAGATTGAAACTCGAAAAAAAAGATATGAACAAATTGTATATATTTTGTATGTCGAGTGTAGAAACGGTATACAAAATATCTACAACTTACATAATTGTATATAAGTTGTATATAAGTTGTATGTAAATTGTAGTTTTTGACCAAATTCTATACAAAAAAATATGTATTTATGTTGTAGATAAATTGTAGATTTTGACCAAATTTGATATATTTTGTAAAAAACTTTTGTTACTTCCTATAAATATGAAAAACTTAGACAAAATCGGGTAAATAAGTTTATAATCTTGTATATATACAAAAAAGTCCCTTAATATAATATAGATAGATCTCCATGTAAATGTTCTTGGATAACTCTAGTTTCTCCTTTTATTGTGATGCCAAAAAGTCTACTTCTAACTTCTTTTATTGTTAACATAGCATAAATAACCCTATCATGTCTCAAACAAATTCTTACTAGCTACTAGGCGATCTTAGGGGCGGCCCAGTTGGCAGCATAAGAAGAGATGATCTTGGCATAAAATTTCGCATGATTAATATGTTTGTGACTATATTACTAATGTAATCTTTCTAATATTTATACAATAGTCGACTACTGGTATAAAATTCGGTATAATTAAGGTAGTGTTTGATTTTTTATATTAAATAGATCTATATATTATTCTATGTATAATAGAATGCGGAATAAGAATATGTGAACTAACATAACTAAATAAGATTTTAAAGGAGAAAAAAAAGGTTTATAAAGTAGATAATCCTTACCGAACAATGTAACAATCCTTTTGAGTATCTTTATATGTGGCAAATTATCAGAAACATGGTCCATATTTTTACATGTTTTTTTTAAAATAAAAAAAAATTGTTTCGTGTTTAAATTAGACAACCACTTTCATTCGTCCACTATCTATTCTTAAATTTTTAACCAACACTATCTATTTTTATTAGTATTAAATAGTAAACTGACATTTTGTTCACGTGGAAGATGTTGGTTGGTTGAGCTTCGTCATAGACTCCACAACCATTAATCACGTGAGAATGGGATATTGGGATACTTATTAAGTTGGTCAACTACCATTTTACTATTTGCATCAAATTTCTAATGCCAAATAGTTTCCTAAAACCATTAGAAAATGAGAAATAAAGACCATTTTTAAGACCATAACATTTAAATGAACATTTTGATATATTATGCAAATATTTAATTTAAAATCACAAAATTTAAAATTTCTTTTCATTTCTTTAATTTTGTTCTTAGTCAAACTAAGACCAAAAAATAAAATGAATGGAGTAATAAATTTTGTTGTGCATGTTAGACAAAGGTTGAAGAAAATCTAATTGACAGTTAACTTCACAAAAGAAACTAAACAAATTAAAATAACTATATATCATTTTAAAACTATATTACAAAATACTAAAAATTAGACAAAAATCTTATCCTAAGACTAAAATATTCCCAAACACAAGAGGAACTGGGATTTACCATCATACTCAACACAAACAAGTCACAACTAAAAAACAAAACAAGAAAGAAAGCCTGAAATTTCCTCCATTAACACACATTTCTCTTATACCCTCTCTCGTTCTTGGATTACCAAGAAAAGAAAATGGGGGTTTCTAAAACTTGGAAAGCTACAAACTTTCTAGGGTTTCTATGGCTGAACTTATTATTCCAATCAGTAGTGGGTCGTTTCGTGGTGGAGAAAAACAGCTTAAGGGTTGTTTCACCTGATGATATTAAAGGCACTTACGATAGTGCAATTGGCAACTTTGGGATTCCACAATATGGAGGTAGTCTTCCCGGTACTGTGGTTTATCCAAAGGGAAACCAAAAGGGTTGTCGAAACTTTGATGATTCTGGGATTTCTTTTAAGTCAAAATCTGGTGCTATGCCCACCTTTGTTCTCGTCGATCGTGGAGGTATGCAGCCAACTTCCTTAGCTCTTTCTAGAAGATTCTTCTAAATTGTACTTCCTCGACACAATTTATTCTTTCCTTTGAGTATGTCCCAAAAAATAATAGTACCCCCTTTCTATATTTAGAAATAATTCAACTTTAAATTTTCTATCTTAATCTTACTAAGATGATTTATAGCCACAATAGTATCTATGGCTTGTTTTAAACCACAAGTTTCAAAAGTGTTTCGTTTCTTAACTATATCCAATCAAATATTATCACATAATATGGGACAGGAGGGAGTATCAATTTTACTTGGTCGTTGTTATAAAAAAAAAGACAATTTATTGAGTATTAGAATGAACAGGTGTAAATTGAGTAGAATGGATATTGAGGATTCATATTTTCGGCCAATTAGTTTGATATTGAGGTGTGGTTGTAGTTTGTTGTTGTTATTGTTTACTTTGTCCTTGTCACTGCCTTGATGTCTCAGTTTATTTTTGTTATTTTGGGGAATTTTCTAATTGTGATTGTTTGGACTGTATTAGTGGTATTTGGTTTAGGTTAATGATACAGAGTATCTTAGTTCTTGAAGTATCCGATTGCTTTTCTTCCGACTGTTTCTAAGTGTCATATCATGTGTAGTACTTCTGTCGGTTTTCCCTAATAGTCGCTGATAAATTTGAATGCTTTATTGTTTTCAGTTGGCTTGCATTGCATAGGCTACCATCATTGTTGATTTTGAGTCCCTCAACTCTTTCTAGTCAAACTTTCTGTTCTTTTTTCTTTCTTTCTTTTCTATTATAATTTTAATTTCAAATTTTGGAAATGAAAATTTGGATCCCAGAAGGAGTCATAGTTCACTAATACTTTGAGCAGTAATTGGGGATTGAAATGTTAAGTCAACGTACTCTTTTATATCGAGAAAGAGGTCATCTGTAAAATTATCACGAGTTATGGGGAGTTACTGTTTTTCTTGTTGGCAGATTGCTTCTTCGCTCTGAAGGTCTGGAATGCCCAAAATGCGGGCGCCGCTGCAGTTCTAGTTGCAGATGATGTTGATGAAAGGCTGATAACCATGGACACACCTGAAGCGGATGGTTCTTCTGCAAAATACATTGAGAACATAACAATACCATCTGCCCTCATTGAGAAAAGCTTTGCAGAGAAGTTGAAGAAAGCTGTGAATGCAGGAGAAATGGTTAATGTGAATCTTGATTGGAGAGAAGCTGTGCCCCACCCAGATGACCGTGTGGAGTATGAGCTGTGGACAAGTAGCAATGATGAATGTGGGTTCAAATGTGACATGTTGATGAAATATGTCAAAGATTTTAAAGGTGCAGCACAAATTCTTGAGAAAGGTGGATACACTCAATTCACACCCCATTATATTACTTGGTATTGCCCTCAGGCATTCACTGTAAGCAAGCAGTGCAAGTCTCAATGTATCAACCATGGAAGATATTGTGCTCCTGATCCTGAACAAGATTTCAGCACTGGATATGAAGGGAAGGACGTTGTTATTGAGAACTTGAGGCAGCTGTGTGTTTTTAAAGTGGCCAATGAGACAAAGAAGCCATGGGTGTGGTGGGATTATGTGACTGATTTTCAGATTCGATGTCCCATGAAGGAGAAAAAATATAACAAGGAATGTGCTGATGCTGTTATTAAGTCTTTAGGTAATAAATGCTGCCTCTTAACACCGTCCAATTATCATATATGAATAGATTAATGTCAATTTTTCTCTCCGCAGGTCTTGATTTAAGAAAGATTGAGAAGTGTATGGGAGACCCTAATGCTGACGAGGACAACCCTGTTCTGAAAGAAGAGCAAGATGCTCAAGCAAGTTTCTTTGTCTTTCTTTAAAAGTTTAAAAACAATTTAAATGGGTGCAAGCGCTTACAAAAGTAGAACTCCTATGCAGGTTGGTAAAGGAACAAGAGGTGATGTCACCATATTACCTACTCTTGTTGTCAACAATCGACAATATCGAGGTTAGTCCATGCACTTACTCTCGTATTCAATTGAGAACTTTATTTTTCTTTCTTAATGCTTGTTCTTGCAGGAAAATTGGAGAAAGGGGCTGTTTTAAAGGCTATTTGTGCTGGTTTTGAGGAGACTACTGAGCCTGCAGTTTGTTTGAGCGATGGTGAGTGCACTTCATTTTTAAAGCTAAATTTCAGTAAGATGTTTAATCATAACATAGAATGACTTTCTTTTATAACAGACGTGGAGACAAATGAGTGTCGGGATAATAATGGTGGCTGCTGGCAAGACAAGGCTGCTAATATCACTGCCTGCAAGGTTCTTGCATTGACTTGTGGAATTCTACAACAGTTTTTGTATCAAAATTTTTGTAATCTTCCCTGTTTTCTGTCTCATTGATCCTCTTAGTTTGTATGAGCAGGATACATTTCGTGGTAGAGTTTGTGAATGCCCCGTGGTTGATGGTGTGCAGTTTAAGGGAGATGGTTATAGCTCTTGTACAGGTAAACTAACACATTTGGTCCATTTTAATTGAAATGACTGTTTTCACTAATTCAGTTGTCAAGCAGAAAGTTTTTTTTTTCTTTTCTTTTTTCTTGTTAGATGAGTTTTTTCTTAACTAACCCCAGATAGAAAATTCAACTGGATAACATAAGTTCAAGAAAACCTTTTAATAAAATTCTTCATGTATTTTCAATGGGTTTTACAATTATCAGCAAAACTTGTTATGCTAATCATGGAAAATCCAAGTGCTTTAAATTCAAGACTAGCGATTACTTTAAGTGTATGCCTGTATGTTATTAGATCATAAAAACAAGTAGGTACATATTAGATTTTTTTTTTTTTGGTGTATGCAAGAGTATGTTGGTTTTCTCTTTTTTCTTTCTTCTTATGTATACTTACATATTTTTTAAAAATGAAGATGCCCTTAGTTGAGTTGTATTGTTTGTCATCAAAGAGCTTTTATCATGTAAAAGGTAGTAGAACAGATCATGGCAGCTGAAAAGTGTGATCTAATAAGTCTAGCTCTCAGAAGTTGAATACAGTTCAACTCTGATTCTTATCTGTCTGATATCCTTTATCACTCTATTACTTAAAAAATGTAGCTGTTTTTTGTCTTATTGCTGCTTCTTTCCTCAGTCTTTTGTATTTCTTTTTAATTTGCACGTGCAATTTTGCTGTCTCTTGAAATTATGTTGTGACTTCAATAATCTAATTCCACTATCTGCAGCAAGTGGACCTGGGCGATGCAAACTCAACAATGGAGGCTGTTGGCATGACACTCGAGATGGTCATACTTACTCTGCTTGTGTGGTTGGTCAACCATCTCTTGAATTTCAATTTCTTATATTTATCTCCACGTTCCATTTTCAAATTGGTCCAGATTTGAATGCTGAACATGTTCTAACAGGATAACGAGGAGGGGAAATGCTCTTGTCCTCCAGGATTTAAAGGTGATGGTTTTAAAAGTTGCGAAGGTAAGCGATTTTACTTGATCATGATGAAGTCATTATATTAGGAAAATTATCTTTTATTCTTAGAAGATAAATTATACACACTACCTTCCTCAAACCCCACTTGTGGGATTATACTGGGATAGTTGTTGTTGTTGTCATAGAAGACAAATTAAACTAGTAGTGACCCTCCCCAGCAAGGAATGTGCTGGATTACTGGTAGGGGGATAGATATCAAGGGAAATTTATGGAGGATAAGCTATTCAAAATTCTCAAATGAGCAAAGTAAAACAGTGGAATTTTCAGATTACTCATCAGTGATGTTATTGCAAAATTTTTGGTAGAGGAGTTATGCGGAAAAAAAGAAGCTAATAAAACAAAAGAAACTTCTTGAGTATGTTTCGAACATTGAATGGTATGAACTTTTTTGCATATGCTCACTGAGATAGTCTTAACTTGTAGAGCTTCTTTTCTCTTTATGGAACTGCCGTTTTAACCTCTATCATTATGTCATTTGTTTTCACTTCATAGATGTTGATGAATGTAAAGATAAGAAAGCATGTCAATGCCCAGAATGCAGCTGCAAGAATACATGGGGCAGTTATGAGTGCAGTTGTAGTGGGGACCTGCTGTACATTAGAGACCATGATACCTGCATAAGTAAGTTCACATAGTCCAGACTTCATTCCAAATATCCCTGATTATGCATCCACAATAACTGGTTATGGCAACTTTAATTTGCAGGCAAGAGAGCTAGAGAAGTCAAATCGGCATGGGCCGCAGTTTGGGCCATTTTGATTGGATTGGCTATGGCTGGTGGTGGTGCATATCTTGTATACAAATACAGATTAAGGGTAAGTTTAGAACTCGTTCGGACAAAGCTTCTAGGGAATCTAATTTCTTTCGAACCCCCTATATTATTTATATGCGGTCCTAACCTTGCTACTCTTACTTCCACTAGCAAGAGAACTTCTGCTCGACTGCTCGTATATACAGTTAATTGGTGATAGTAATTCTTTAGGGTATTTGACCTTTTCAGTGAACCTCAGGGTAAAGTTAATAAATGATTTTTTACATCTGAAGTTTTAGTTGTTAGTGAACTGGTAATTGATTGATTAGAGCATTCTACCGATAATTTGTTCAAATTAAATGGGTTAGCCCTTGTCCGAGAATTAGCCTTTCCTTTTTATTCCTTAACCAGCTTTAAGAAAGAGTAACAGCCATGTGATTGATTAGGTTAGCTGAAGTTTAGGCTAGTAATTCTTAGTTAGGAAAGAAATATTTACCTTATTATATCACATTCTACCTGGTTTTCTATTTGCTTGACACTCAACACCCCCCCCCCCCCAACCCCCTACTTGTTATTGTATGTATCCATAATGGGTTCGTGTTGGTGAAAACAAAAGGCTAATTGAAGAAAGTTGTTTATTTGTACACGTACAGTTATGGTGATAATTGGTGAATCAATCACTTTCTTAGCTTAATTACTAATACTGGAAGAGCAAAAACATAATAGTGCATGCTTCCACTTGCGTTTTCAACTAATACACTTGTTTCTGGACATTGCTTGTTTGTAATGTATACACACTAATATCTCCTTTGCTATTACCTTCCCAGTCATACATGGATTCAGAGATCAGGGCTATTATGGCACAATATATGCCGCTAGACAGCCAAAACGAAGTCCCAAATCATGTCAGTGATGAACGTGCTTGAAATAGAGATTAACATGCCACCAGATTTCCAAAATGAAGTCCAAATGTTGCCAAGCCTGGATAGCAGACAGAAAATTATCAGTAATCATTCTTCTGAGAATTTGGTTGAAGTGGCAGATGCAATTGCCTTCACTTTCTAATAAAGAAGCTGAAGGTAAATTCTTACGTCTGTTATATACAATGGATAATAAAGACAGCGTAGGACTTTTTTCTCCTCATTTTATGTATCTTTGAGGGTGTTGTACCGTTTTAGGCATCAGTTTAGGTTCAGGGTGAACAGTTTGTGGTAGGATTTATATAGCTGTCATGTGGAATGAGTTGTATCACCATTATTTAAATTGGTGCATGCAATTATGTAAATTGCCTCCCTTTTCGTCATGAGTTGCATCCCATGTATGAAGAGGGATCAAAATTAATAGTAGTAACCGCGTGTGATCTGTGGAGCAGGGTATACACTAGAACATGACTATGCCTTGCTGCATGAGTATTACTGTAATTTTTAGCTTCTGTTCGAGTATCCTGTATCTAACTTGCTTTAAGTTGTGTTCGTCGTTTGATCTCTGATTGGAAAGCTATAGTGTCACTCAGCCGGGTTTTAGAATCTCAGCTTTATCTTCCTAATAATTTGTTTCCTTTCCATTTTAAAGCTCATAGCGACCGTTGGAACTGAAAATGAACTCTCCCTTGACGACTTGTCTCCTTTCCGTTTTAAAGCATAGGAACTGTGAAGTGTGTTCTTGGCATTGCGACTTAGATTAGGTACAGCGGATATCCTTCTTTATTGTTTTCTTTGGGGGCAAAAAGTAAATCTATTATAGTTCTGTGCAGTGAAGGGTGTGGGTTGAGTAGTTCAGCCCCCTGCCCTACCTTCTTCCCCTTTCCTTTACCGATGGAGGGCATCGGAAAATAGGATAAAATGTATTCGTCTACTTCACTATGGTAAAAATAGGGGTGGCAAACATGCAGGTCGGGTCGGATATGGATGGATCAAAAAAATGGATAAATTATATCTGACCTAGCCCATATTTGATACGGATAAAAGATGGATTAGCCGGTGAATAATATGGATATC